>NC_092346.1:28288940-28588940 GCF_963676685.1 Mytilus edulis
ATTAAAATGTATTTTAACCTAAGATATAAATTCTTATTGTAAAAGATTGGATGAAAAATAATGAAGAGATTTTCATTATAAAGAATGACAAAGTAAAGCACTTGATAACATCAGTACAATGAAAATGTAAAAGATAATGAAAAGAGACTCAACCAAATGAAACAAAATTCAGCAGACGTCACATGATTGAAAAATAAAAGATTGTATGAATAATATCTAATATGTAATTAAGGTGTATTATTTTGTCAATATCTAAACATTTACCTGCTGCAGTTTGCGTAACAAGTCCTCAATATGATATTCTTGACTAGAAACAACCTTGATTTCCATTTTTTCCATCCAGTCATGCATTTCTCTGACACGATCGCTAAAGCTTCCCCATCGGCACATATTGTCAGTTATTTTCTGTTGTCGTAACAGTGCTTGATTGCGTAGTTCATCCCACTGTTTGTTAAGTAATCTTATCCTCTGGTGCAAAACATTCAAATCTTCTGGTTGAATTATCTCCCCTAGTTTTCGCTCTTTTTCCAAAAGAGATTGTTTTTTAGGTTCACTGTTTGCAAATTCAGCTTCAATGTCCTAAAATGATATAAAATATAAAACCATATTAAAATTCTTTTGTAAATATGAAAAAAAAATCGTTTTAAATGAACAACACTAAGAAAAAAAGCTCATTATTATAGTTTTTCCTTTCAAAGTATAAACAGTAAATTCTTCACCAAAAGCTCAAACCTTTTACAGTTCAATCTGCCAGAAGACCTTAAATAGACCTTCTGACTCTAAATCTATTTGGTATAAAGGGTATTTTCATATTTTCCAATATTTTTCCTTACATATTATTGTAATAAAATAGTATTACAAAAAATGTATTGTCATTTTGACCTCATTAAAATATCAACTTATTCATAACTACATTTATTCATGTAAAGTTTGTTTTCTTTATTCAATCTTTTTAAAAATATTTCCTTAAATGATTATAGTCATAAGATATAGAAGAATTTGAACATTTATAATCCTTAAGGTAAATAATATCGATTAAAAGTCTTCGTAATCACCTTGCATTTACTGAGTTCAGCCTGCAGTTGATCGTATGCAGTAGGTAAATCTGCCGTCAATGTCAGTCGTGTGTCCTTTAACCAGGACAGAATATCCTCAATCTCCCCTTCACACTCTTGCCATTGTTTTAACACACCCTCTAGATGTTCACACTGTTCATCTAATTTGGTGTTAAGTTGGTGCCAGTGTTGTTGTAACTGTGCCGTACTGACTCTGATCTGTTCCCTGGCTTTATCATTGCCATTCTGTAACAATGGCTTGGAATGTTCCTTAATCTGCTTCAGTGATTCTTCTTGCAGTTTGAATTCATTCTGCATGTTCTGTTTAAATGGAAAATAACAAGAAAATATTTTAAAGGGGATATACATGGAGCAGTTTTGGGGTCCTTAAATATAACTTCATTTTCAGCTTTTATCTCATATAAAGATAAATATAATTTCGTTGCAGAATAAAGAATTAAATTGAGAGTTTTTGTTGAATGCCTTTCATTTTGAAAGTATGGAATAGTTACAAAAAAACCCAGGAAATGGATTGGAAAAATTGTTTATAAGAAGCTTAACTGAAAATAACTTCAACACCAATTTGATAAAAAAAAAAGTATCTGTACACAGAATCAAGTAAACACATCCATTGGAATGACCTATTTTGTTTACACACCTGCGCTTTTTCTAGTATATTCTTGACTTTTTGGAGAGAAACGGAATCCACATCAAATGCTGTCATTGCATACTCTTTATTGGCCAACCAATCACGAAGCTTCTCTGTAAGATCATTGAAATCCCTCCATTGTTTTATGGAGGTTTCTATCATAGCCTTTTTCTGATTGGCTCTTCGGACCACACTTTGCCACTGCTCAGCCAATAGCTGGAGTTTATTTTGGAATTCTTTTTTGTTTTCAACTTCACCATCTCTCATCATTTTCTGACCATCACTAATAATGGCATGGAGGATTTGTTGTTTACTATACATATCGGACTCAAATTTCTGAGAAACAATAGAAAGAGAAAAATATTTTTAATTTGACTAATTGATAATTCTCCCTTCATAATAAAAAAAGTTTGAAAGTATCACTATAATATATAAGCTTGAATAAAATATAATTTCAACTGGTTTAATATATTTTTAAAATTTTCATGTTAGAACATAAATATAATTCAAATATCCAATCAACACAAATTACAATGTTTCCGAAATAACTTTTAAATATGTGTATGATCCAGACCAAAACTTTGACGTCACAAAATCATAATAAGATATATTATGAATTGCCTACAGGGGACTGAAACTGTGCTATATGAAACAGTCATGAGGGGGGATAGGAGGGGTCCTGATCCCGAAATCCCGGGCTTAAAAACATGAAATCCCGAGGTCCCAAAATTTGAAAAAAAGAATTCCCGGATCCCGAAATCCTGAGCTTAAAAACACCCAATCCCGGAGTCCAGATAAAGGTCCTTTTCCCCCTCAGTCATGATTTGAAAAAAGTTAGTGTTTAGTCCAGATTGAATACATTGGTTTTGACTATTAAATGTCATTTTGCTAATTTGGGAGGTTTATACACTGAACATAGTCTAGAAGTGAGAACTTTTTCATTCCATATCAAGGAGCTCTTCTAATTTGTGAACTAGCCAAACTTACCTCACATTTTCTAAGCTGACTGACTAGTTCTGGTAAATTGCTGCCAATTTCAGTGGACAGATCTTGCTCAGTCTCAGCTAAGAAGGTCATCCAAGTGTCACATTTTCCAGTGAAATCTTGTTGTGCAAGTAAATGACCTTGCACATCCTTACTTCTTTCTTTGGCCTCACTATATAACTCATGCCATTTGTGGTTCAGTTCTCGTAAATTAATAGCACTAGTCTCATCAAGGGCAAGTCTATATCCAAGATCATTTAAATTGTCTAATTCTGTCATATTATCGGCAAATTCTGAGGTTAAAAGTTTAAGTTTAGCATGTCGATTTTGTAACACTAATGTATCTGATGTCTTAACTGGTTCCGTTTCACCAAGTGTTCTAGCTGCACGATTAACGAAGGCCGTCACTGAATCGAATAATGCTTTGAATCTTTGGCGCTGTGATAAATCACCTTGTAATGCTTCTACTTGTTTTGATAATATTTGTCTTAATGCCATGACTCTTTGTTCCAATGATGAAAGACGTGAGGTAAGATTTACGATTGATGAATTGTCCATGTTTTTAGTTACGGAATCACTTAGATGGTAAAGACTAGATAATTGTGTTTGGAAGTTGTCCAGATCTCGTTGTAGAGTCTAAAAATAAAAATATAAACAATTAATTTACTTTATAATAAACAAATTATGTTCATCTTTCAAATTAGTTATTTTGTTGTGTTCCTTCTCTCAATAATATCTACCCAATAATCAATGCAATTTCAATCTGTATTCAACGTTTTATACAAAAACAGGTTCTGTTTTGTAAAAGAACTTTTATTTATGGCAAACAGTTATTAGGTTTTATGGAGAATCAAAATCACAAATATAAATATCCCCCCCCCCAAAAAAAATATTGAAATCCCAACTTTAAGTTAAAAATTGATAAACACAAGAAGAATTTATGAAAATTACATTTTTTAAATAGCAGATAAAAATAGGTTAACATATGGACTATATATACTTTTCAATGACATTAATGAATCATTTTTACAAACCTTGCTCTCTTGTAGACATTCATCCCTCCTGCTGCTATCTTCTCTAATGGCTACCAGTTCATTACAGAGCCTCTCTTTGGCATCAAGCCATCTCCTGGCTTTGTTATACTCCTGCTCATATTGTTGCCATTGAGTCAAGCATGCTTCAAACATGGCTAATCTATCACGGAGATCACCTGTCATGCTTTGCCACCTATAAAAAATGTTTTTCAGAGGTCATCATCAAATATTAGTATATTGAAGAGGTATGTCTGTTTCACCTGTGAGCTTAGATGGCCAAGATATGTCCTTCTTTCTCAAATATGCTTAGAAGAATTGAATATGGAATTTAACTTTATAAAGCATACACTGTTACATCTCAATCTCAGTTCAAAAGCCAGAAGGAGCATGAATTCATGCGAGTCTGCAAGTCACCTGACTGTGCGAGGGCCAGTAAAGGTCATTAAAACCATAAGTAATACATGCAACAATAACACCTTATTTCATTTTTATTACCATGACTGTGGTTTTATGTGAAACAGGAATTCTAACTTTCCTAGCACATTAGTTTGTTCCTGCTTTTAAGATAAATTCATGCTTCTAATTTTTCATGATGACTTGCTGATGCCACTTTTTTTAACATCATTGGGCTGAGTTGAATTAGTTGTATTTGTTGTATACAACATATATACTTTTATTTGCTAAAGGCAGCAGAAATTGGTGATTTGACACTTGACAATTAAAGTCATCATCATCTCATTGGTTTTTACTCTATTATTTAATG
Organism: Mytilus edulis; assembly: GCF_963676685.1. Classification (NCBI taxonomy): domain Eukaryota; kingdom Metazoa; phylum Mollusca; class Bivalvia; order Mytilida; family Mytilidae; genus Mytilus; species Mytilus edulis. The sequence continues at coordinate 28,293,426 of NC_092346.1, forward strand.
GTGTTAAACAAAATGTCACATTGTAAATTGCTGTACACTGAGAATTATAACAAAAAACAAACCTGCTCTGTAATTCTGCGAGAGCTTTCTGTATGTCTTGTTTGGCTGGTGTCTCACAGACCTGCATCAACTGAGAACCTAAAGCCAAACATCTGTCATATTTCTGTGTATTCTTATTCACATCACTCTGGAGACCCTGTAATACAGAAAGACAGTTTTCATTTTTAACGCTTCTTTCATTTTGACCATTTAAACTTGGGTGTTTGAGTTCATACCATCTGACTGATCCTACTTTGTTGCTAGCAAGCAATTCAGCTTTACATTATTTATTTTAGAAATTTTAGCAATAAAGTTTTTAAAATCAACCATAAAGGGGTCTTAACTAGACTTATTTTTAACTGTAAATCATTCTTGAAAAAAGATGGCAACCTATTATCAACTATTATTTCATTTTGTAATTTTGATCATCTTCATAGGTATATTATTAATACATTTACTAAGTATTTCAAACACTGGCCTAACATATGAGCAGTGTGATAATTTAATATCTACTAACCTTTAATTTTTCCACTTGCATCCTCAGTGTGATGAGATCAGCTCCAACACTGGAATATCTACTCAGACAATATTCTGTTTCGGACAACACTTGATTAACTCCCTGTAATTCTTTATGATAAGCTTCCCACTGACTCAGAAGTTCATTTAAAATGCTCTGAAGATCCTGTACCTGATCAAACAGGTGCTGCCATCTTTTGTTCAAGTGATCTAGACTAGACTGAATGCTGCGTTGACAACCAGGAGAATCATGACTTAATTCAACCAATCGTTCTCCAAGACTACGAGCATGATCAATCTCTTCTTCTTTGGCTTTCAAAGTCTGCTGCAGCATCTAATGTTAAATCAAAATGAAATATGTATTCATTTTTCCAATTATAGTTATCAAAAATCAAACAGAGAATACAATCACTGACAGTCTATTAGCTATTAAGATTCACAAATATTTCTAGTCTATAGTTCCTTATCTTACTTAAAAAGCATTGTCATTATAGTAAATACATTTTCATTTGAAAATTATCTGCAAGTTCCTGCCTAGAGTAAGAAAGATAACTTTAAATAAAAAAAAATTAAAACCAGGTGCTCCGCAGGGCGCAGCTTTATACGACCGCAGAGGTCGAACCCTGAACAGTTGGGGCAAGTATGGACAAAACATTCAAGCGTGATACAGCTCTGAATTTGGATTGTGATCAAATTTTTGACATTACATGTTTTTTTTTTACACAAAACAAATGTCAAGATTTTACAAATCAATTAAAGATTTCTTCTTCAAACTTTTTAAATCTAAAATTAAATAGTTGACACAGCATAGGTTTCTGACACAGAATGAATGTGGTCTAATGAACTTAAAATATTTTTTTTTGCCTTTGAGCAATTCACTATGCTGTTGAATATTAATCCTCTCAAAAAAATGTTTGAAGAAATTTTCTTTTTATTTATGAAATCTGAAATGAGAAAAATTTAAACCCCCCCCTTTTTTTTCACATCCCCGTTTCCCTTTTTCCAAAACTGATATCAATTCAAATTTCTAATGGAGTTTGCAACAATAACTACTCTTTTAAATACATCATAAAATATTAAAATGTAAAATAAAGTGCTTGTTATCACTGAATGGTAAAGATTGGTTGGTAGTAAAAGGGAATATACATTGTTTATTGTATAAAACAATAAAAAAAACTTCATCAGCAACATTTTATATTGGCAAATTTCCAATGAAGTTATTTACATAAAGTTATTGGCAAATAAAAATAGAAAATGACATCATAGTCATGTCTGGCAAATGTCCAACATACATTATCTAAAAACATTTTAGATAAGATAAGGAAAAAAAGCTTCATCAGCAACATTTTATATTGGCAAATTTCCAATGAAGTTATTTACATAAAGTTATTGGCAAATAAAAATAGAAAATGACATCATAGTCATGTCTGGCAAATTTCCAACATATATTATCAACTTCTATTCTATACAAAGAAAGATAACTCCAATTGAAAATTAATTGCTATTGCACAATATTGTGCAATTAGATATTTCTTGCTATTGTGCAATACTGTGCAATTGAAAATTTCTTGCTATTGCACAATACTTGATATGGAATCCTGATTTGGACCAACTTGAAAACTGGGCCCATAATCAAAAATCAAAGTACATATTTAGATTTATAAAGCATATCAAATAAGCCCAAGAATTTTATTTTTGTTAAAATCAAACTTAGTTTAATTTTGGACCCTTTGGACCTTAATGTAGACCAATTTAAAAACTGGACCAAAAATTAAGAATCTACATACACAGTTAGATTTGGCATATCAAAGAACCTATTTATTCAATTTTTGATGAACAAAGTTTAATTTTGGACCCCCATTTGGACCAACTTGAAAACTAGGCCAATAATTAAAAATCTAAGTACATTTCTAAATTCAGCATATCAAACAACCCCCAGGATTCAATTTTTGTTAAAATCAAACTAAGTTTAATTTTGGACCCTTTGGACCTTAATGTAGACCAATTTGAAAACAGGACCAAAAATTAAGAATCTGCATACACAGTTAGATTCGGCATACCAAAGAACCCCAATTATCCAATTTTTGATGAAATCAAACAAAGTTTAATTTGGACCCTTTGGGCCCTTTATTCCTAAACTGTTGGGACCAAAACTCCCAAAATCAATACCAACCTTCCTTTTATGGTCATAAACCTTGTGTTTAAATTTCATAGATTTCTATTTACCTAAACTAAAGTTATTGTGCGAAAACCAAGAATAATGCTTATTTGGGCCCTTTTTTGGCCCCTAATTCCTAAACTGTTGGAACCAAAACTCCCAAAATCAATCCCAACCTTTCTTTTGTGGTCATAAACCTTGTGTCAAAATTTCATAGATTTCTATTAACTTTTACAAAAGTTAGAGTGCGAAAACTAAAAGTATTCGGACGACGACGACGACGACGACGCCAACGTGATAGCAATATACGACGAAAAATTTTTCAAATTCTGCGGTCGTATAAAAATCTGTTTGCAAAATGTAATCCTGTGCATACAGCATCTTATCTATACCTGCAAGTATCCTAGATAATTTCATGAAAATTTCAAAAATTAATTAAAATAGTTATTTAAAAATTATCCATAAAAAATTATTTTACCTTTGATTCCTTCAGAGTTTGTTTGACACTGATTTCATGACCAATCAGACGATAGTGTTTAACTTTGTCCTCCTGTTCCTGGAACCAGTCTTGTAACCGTGACAGACTGGATTCATACTCTTCCCATTTCTTTTGTAACATTTCAAATGTTCTCAATTGTTCATTTACATCATGGCTGAGGGCTTGCCATCGTTTGTTCAAACTGCCGAGACGTTCAGCAAATTCTGTTTTGTCAGATGACATGTGAGATGTAGATTCTGAATCCTGGGTACCAATTTGTAGAGATGACTGGTTTACAAAATCTATAGTCAGTTGCTTATTTTGGAGTTCAATCTTGAAATCCTGCAATTCAACATTACAATTTGGTTAAGACAACCTGAAGATACTACTCATAATTCTAAATTGGAAATCTATCATTAAAGATATCTGAATTTGCAAAAAATTCTTTCCACCTTACCAAAATATGTTAATATAATTTAATTCAGTTGTTTTTCATGGTATACTTTGCACATGTAGCACAAAAAACAGCATAAGAGATATCGTCAGATTTCCCCCATAAATTCATTACCATAAAAATAGTAACAATTCTAAGCATTGAACAACATTTAATACTTTTCATAACATGTGAAGAATAGCTTTTGCCAATTCATTTATTTAGTGAATTGTATCTGAAATATACCTTGAACTTTTTCAGGGAGATCTCAATGTCGGCCATGTTTCTGACAGGTTTTGATATCTCCTGTTTGACACCTTCCTCCATTTCATTCAGCCATGTGGCCAGTTCAGTCAGAGCTTGACGTGAGGGCATAAGGTCCATCTGAGCTTGATGTAGGTATTCCTCTGCCTTGTTTATATCATGTTCCAGTAAGCCCCATTGTTCCTCTAACCATGCCATATTTCTCTCCAGGCCTGCAGTATCATAGGTCTGGTTTTCTGATAGCTGTTTACCCACAAACATAATCTTACTCTTCAGACCTTCTTGGTTTTCTACTTCTTTTCTGAATTCCTGTAAAATAAGATACAGATTTTTTGCTAATTTGAACTTCTTTTATGATTTGTGTAAATAATATGAGGCAGGCATTACCTGTGAAAAGGGACAAAGTCTGTATGAATTAATTTTTTTGTAACTTAAATATTTGTTAAAAAAAGAAACGGAAATATCGTAACGTTTCCGATTTTGGTTCTGTTGTTAGGGATTTTACTTGTGACGCTATTTAAGTTATGGCATCATGTTCAATGTAAACAAAGAAACGCAATGCATCAGGTAACGTTTGTTCATATCAAAGACAAAGAATGATTAAAAATGAAATATTGGTATTGTGTTCCTTGAGTTCCTATATTTTACCAGACTAATCAAAGTCTCACGACAACAAGACCGGAAGAAGGAAGTAGATTTCTGCGTTCTGCCCAGGTCCGGAAATTTAAAAACACGACAAAAAAAGTTTTAATGATTTTGAGTTCATTAGTACAATGAAAATTTCTGGAAAATTTTCCTGATTTTTTTTTTGGATTTTTTATTGATTTTCCTACTGTTATTGGGGACTTCATCCCCATATCAAACATAATCAAAACACAAGAAATTATATCAAATTTATTCTTTCTGAGAGTGATTTTTATAATTATGGTCAGATCATATGGTTTTGTTTATAATGTCATATGAATTGTACTATGCATGCTTTTTCTAAAGAATGCATTCTGACGTCACAGTGCATTCTTTGAAAACCCATGAGATGAGGCTAAAGAACAACATTTCACATTCTGTATATCAAATATGATACATAGAAAAAAAGTGTCAGCATAATTTGTTGTCTTAAATTGAAACTTCACATTCAAACATTAAAAGCTACAAGCTGCAATTTAGTAAAATCTTGAACAGACTAGATTTTTTTACCAAAAGAATAAGAACAATCTTGAGAAGGGGAAGAAAAAGACTGTCAAACAACATTTGTTTTTTTGTCCTCATCTCTTTTATTTCAAAGCTTTCTAAACTTACCAAGAGTTTATCATTTTTACTCCTAATGGTGGCAATACTCTGTTGATCTTGGTCAGACAAATGTTTGATATCAGTTAGTTTCATCTTAGCTGTTAGTAACCATGTTCTCAACACAGCTGCTTCAGCCTCAAATGCTTGGAGTTGCTCTCCTAACTTCTCAGTTCTGGAAATAAAGTGAAGAAATATCAAACAGTGCTAAAAAGAACACAAGCATTACTTTTATATAAAAAAAACAACCAATAAAGGTTTCATATAAAAAATGTTGCAATGTTTGAGTACCAGTACATGTATATCTTCAAAATGTATAGTCTCAAAATATGACATTAAAGTCATCAGATACAAGTACACCAACCTTGTATTTTTTCTACATAAGATTGATCAGTGGCCATGGGAGACAATATAATCAAATCAGTTGGAAGGCAAAATCAATTATGAAATTGAAAGTAATGAACACCAATAATTCCTAATACAATATAATCAAATCAGTTGGAAGGCAAAATCAATTATGAAAATGAAAGTAATGAACACCAACAATTCCTAATATTTTGACTGAATATGTTAATCTATAATTTCTGGGAAAATTATGATGAAACAAAAGATCTATAACAACATGAATTAATTTACTACACAGAATATCAGACTTAAAAATGTACCTCTTTAATTCTAAAGATAATGCTGTATTCAGGTTAACCCATTTTTCTGCTAGCTCTGTGACCTCTGCCTCCAACCCTGGACAATTGACACTATGCAAGAGTTGTTTCCCCTTATCAACAACTTGGAATACCATAGGTTTCTCGTCAGTCAATTCCCTCTGTAGTCTCTGGTATGTGCTTATCTTCTCCTGAATTGCCATTATGGAATCGTTACTGGCAACTGGTCTCGGCATTTGTCGTTCAATGTCTTCCAGGAAGGAATGTAATTGGTCATGCTTTTCGGACAACTCTGTCCATTGTCGTACGAGTCTTTCAAGCCTTTGACCATGTAAACTGGCTTTGTCTAGAATGATGTAGGTCAGGTTGTTGAGTCGTGTGTGCATGGAGAGATGGGATTGCTGGGTGTTTTTATCACACTGTTGAGATAGGGTATCTAACATAGCTCTATTGACTTCCAAATCACTGAAGAAATCCTGTAAAGGAATATATATTTATAATTATCAGTTATTTACAACTGAGGAAATTTTGATAAAAACTGTGATTATTTCAATAACATATTTAACATTAATTAACCCATTCAAGGCGTATGATGCCATAAGGCATCACCTTGGTACCGCCGTATGATGCCTTAATGCATCACCTTGCTACGGCCGCGTGATGCCATAATGCATCATGGAAAACGAAAAATACTCTGACCTACTTTCAGTTTTAATATTAGATCAATTACGTAAAGCTGTAAAGCGTACGTTACCACAATGTGTGAACAGGTTTCAATTATTAATATTATGTATAAATTTTGACAATAAAAGTCTTTGTTATGTCATTTCTTCGTACTTTCGATTTGCGTTCATGATAAAATAATATGCCGCCATTTTTTCAATTTTGTTGACATGTGTAGTCAACGTGATCGCTTTAAAAAATGAAAGTTCATTACCTTCCACACAAAATATTTAAACCATTTATGTATCGCTGTTTTAAAAATTAATAATATTTACTTAGGACTGTTTAATAAATAAGATAAGCCGGTAATGGCTGTCTCTTTATGTAACATCTTTGCATGTTGTTGATTTACGCTCTGTTGACGATCGGAAGTTTACGGTTTTTGCCGACAAATAAATTTCACACGATGTGCAGGTGTTCTCCCAAATAAGGAAATCCATATTTTTGTGCAGCCAATCAAATTTTTCTAGGCTAAAAGGCGGTTCCATAGTAAAATAGTTGTGAAAAACGTAGTATTGTCGTCTGGGTGAAAATAAAAAAAATGTCTGAATCTTCGGATGAAGAATTTGACGGATTTTCGCAAAATGAAGTTGATGCAGCTGCACAGCGGTACAATGATAGGCTTGCACAAATTGGGATAGGTGAATTAGATGTTGTTGATAATGAAAATGAAAGTGAAAATGATTTTTCTGGGCCACAGACCACAATTAATTCCTCTATCAGTTCTTTATAACCTTTTGCATCATTAAAAAAATTGCACCATGCACTTTTGTCCAATTTTTTGTGTGTGTAATGTATTGTCCTAGTCCAAATATATATCCAAAATTCAGAAAGATTGAAGCAATCACTTTTACAAATTTAGCCAATACACATCCATACCCCTATTGACAAGTCAAGAGATGTTCCGAAAACTGTAAATATCACCTTTTTGCACTTGACCTAATCACTCATTCCATATCAAAATCAGTTAAAATACAACCTCCAAAAATTTATTTGACCTCTCTTCTTTCATTTCCACCCAAAAAGATTTAAGGAATGAGTGAGGAAAGGAAAGAAAAAAAATTAAGGAAAAATACACTCTAATTAAAAGGAACTATATTCGTGGACAACGAAAAGCGGGGTCATTAATTGTGGTCTTGGGCCTATTAGGGGCCTAAAACTTGACCAATTCTAATAAAACTTGGCATGATTCAAGCTTAGTATATTATAAAACAGGTTACAAAGTTTCAAAGCCATATGATACCAAATAAAAAAAATGTGGCATTTTTTATATCTGAATTTTGGGTGCTGAATTGTGGCGTTGAATTAGAACAATTAAAACTATCAAATTTGAGCTTCTAAAAACCAAAAGATACCAAAACTAACACTTTTTAATGTCTCTATGTATAAGTTAACATCTATTTAAAGCAACAGAAAGCATATTTCATGTATCAGACTTATGCAAAATGGCCAGAAGTTAATTTTATATGAGCCTGTGCCAAAAAATAGAGGTTTTCAATTAGGGTGAGGCCTTATATCAAATGTAATATTTTTCACTTACCACAATTTTCTGAAGTTGTTAAGTTATCAAACAAACTTTAACAGGTTATAAATGTACTTTTGATGGAAATATAAGTTTCAAATAGCATAACACATGTGGATAAAATGGTCTTTAGCAATGTTATGCTTAAAAAAACAGATTGCCAGTTTAGGCCGTTCCCCACATTTGCATATTTAAAAGCATATAAATGATATGGGAGATGGAGATATACTTCTTTTTGCTAAAATCTGTGCTCAGATATGATAAAACATGGAGCCTGGATGTAACAAGACTGTCACTTTCAATTATATATGCAGACAGTATGGTCTGATGCAAAGTTTATTAACTTTACTGTTTAAAAACTGAATGAAATGTCAGCCTCAAAAGGCCAATATTTAAACCACTAGCTATCCAACAGAAGAAAGTAAAGGTAGTCTGTGAAACAGAAATGGTTAAGCAACCAGTAATAAGTGTTTTTGATGTAGGTTCAGTGCAATCTGTTTTGGAATACAACTTTTAAGTGCATAGAACTTCACATTTCACCTGCTGCGTATACTGACCGTTAGACTTAGACTATTAAAACAGCACATTTTGCACTCTTTTTATGTTTTTATCTACTTTTTTTTGTGTTCAGAGTTCACAAATAAGTTAAACAACTGAAATAAATACCACAAACACAAATAGATATCAGAAAAAAACTGTCAGAGAGAAATTAAGCATGCTGTTTTTGAAAAAATAGTGAAAAAAGTGAAAAAGCTACATTTTAGGCATTTAACCTGAAAAGTGACTTTTTCACAAAATTTCTATCAAATGAAAGTGAAAATCATTTCTTCTCATATAGTTTGACAAATCAATACCAATAGATCATTCAGAAAAGATGCCAAAGTAAAAATTCTAAATTTGCTGAAATGCACCTCTTAGGCCACAGACCACAATTAATTCCTCTATCAGTTCTTTATAACCTTTTGCATCATTAAAAAAATTGCACCATGCACTTTTGTCCAATTTTTTGTGTGTGTAATGTATTGTCCTAGTCCAAATATATATCCAAAATTCAGAAAGATTGAAGCAATCACTTTTACAAATTTAGCCAATACACATCCATACCCCTATTGACAAGTCAAGAGATGTTCCGAAAACTGTAAATATCACCTTTTTGCACTTGACCTAATCACTCATTCCATATCAAAATCAGTTAAAATACAACCTCCAAAAATTTATTTGACCTCTCTTCTTTCATTTCCACCCAAAAAGATTTAAGGAATGAGTGAGGAAAGGAAAGAAAAAAAATTAAGGAAAAATACACTCTAATTAAAAGGAACTATATTCGTGGACAACGAAAAGCGGGGTCATTAATTGTGGTCTTGGGCCATGAAAATGAACCCCTTGTTGTTGATGAAGCTGGTGACCGTCCTGCTGAAGCTGATGGGTGGCATGAAAATTTTAATTATTATGAGAGGGGATTACCACACATATTTTTACCACGTGGAAATACTGGTCCTACCACAGTTTTAGATCCAGATAAAGAGCCCGTGGATTTTTTCTCATTGCTGTTTACCAATGCCATTTTGCAATACATCATACAGGAGACAGAAAGGTATGCCAATAAACAAATTCGTGATCATCCTGATGAAAATAAATCCCCATGGGTTACACCAACTGTTGAAGAAATGAAGGCTTTTCTAGGTTTATGTTTCTTGATGGGAATCAATGTAAAACCAGATATAAAATCCTACTGGAGCACAGATGTTATGCTGGAGACCCCGTACTTCAGTAAAGTCATGAAAAGGGATCGCTATATGCAAATTATGCGGTACATCCATTTTTCAAATAGTGAGCAAGCCCCACAGCCAGGGGATCCCAATTATTCTAAATTATACAAAATTGAATCGTTAATGAATATGTTCACAGATTCTATGGTAAACCAGTATATCCCTAAAAGGCAACTATCAGTTGATGAGGTGATGGTTCCATGGAAAGGACGACTGTCTTTTAAGCAGTATATGCCAGCCAAGCCTACCAAATGGGGAATAAAAATGTGGGCGATAGCTGAAGCTAATACAGGATATGTTTCCTTCTGTCAGGTATACAGTGGGAGGATAAATGGTGTCGCAGCTCATGGTCTGGCAAACCGTGTAGTCAAAAATTGTATTGAAAAGGCAAATGTTATAGGGCAAGGGTACCATATTTATATGGACAACTATTTCACTTCTCCCACCTTATTTACAGACTTGTTTGAACATTCTAACACTGCTGCATGTGGGACTGTAAGAATGAATAGGAGAGAGCTTCCTAAAGATATTATGAAGAAAAACCCTGAAGGTGTAATTAATCGTGGGGACATGCAGTTTAGACAGAAAGATGCAGTGGCTGCTGTTGTATGGAAGGACAAAAAAAATGTAAACTTAATTTCAAGCATACACGATTTCTCAGTAGGTGCAGTGCAGAGGAATGTGCAACAAGCAGATGGTATTTTTCCACGACAAGAGATACCATGTCCACAGATGATCTCTGATTACACACAGTACATGGGAGGAGTTGATAGGGCTGACCAGTACATCCAGTACTATGTTTTCCAACACAAAACACTGAAATGGCCTAAAAGGATTTTCTTCACAATGATAGAAATGTTGAAATTTGATGCCTTTAGGCTTTTTCTGGCTTCTCCTCATCATCAACCAGGCCCTGGTAAGAGACCAACAACCTTTTTGAAGTTTTCCAAGGCAGTAGCAGCAGGACTGATAGCTGGATATACAGGTGGTTCTGTTCGTAAAGGCCGCCCATCACTTGTCCCGGTTGATGACCGTCTTACACAGAGACACTTGCCAGGTTCCTTTGGAAATAAAAGTTGGTGCCATGTCTGTCACATGAGAGTGAAAAACAATCAACAAGAGACGCGTAGACAAACAAAATTTGGCTGTCTAGATTGTGGAAAGCACCTCTGTCTCCCAGAGTGTTTCACGGTGTTCCATTCTGTTAAAAATTACTGTTAGTGTTATAGCTGTGTTGTTAGTTCCAGACAATTTTGAATTTATTGACTTTACCGTTTCAATTTGCGAATTTATTTATTTATAAACTATGAACAAAACTAAAGAATAACTGATGAAGGATATATTTAAAAAGATGGTATCAAGAGACATTTTAAAATAAAGAAGGAATTTTATAGAGAGATCAGGACAACAAATAGTAGTTAACTGGACAATGAAAAAAAAATTAAAGACTTGAAAAGAGGCAAGTAACAAAAAAATTTAAAACTGTTATTTTTGTTTGTTACATAACCTTATAGCAGTTTAAAAATTAAATCAAAATAATATTATTTTTTGGTCAAATATCTAATTGTTCATTTGATTTTGATTTTTTTTAAAGTATTTTATTTTTATCTGCTTAAATTGCTATTAGGTTGCATGCCTGTTACTTAGTTTGAAATGAATATTTTCAAGGAAGGTAATTTACTTTGACAAGTACAGAGATTATTTGTTTAATCATTGAACAAGTACAAATTTTTATTTGTCATAGAACCGTAACAAGAAATTCTGTTTTACCCAAGTTACTTAAAAACATACGGCAACGTATTTAAAAAGAGTTGTCGTCCGCCAAATTACAATTGAGTTATCTCTCTTTAATTGTTGTTGACATGAACGACGCTTTGCAAATGGCGGATTTCAATCGCTGGTAATTCTCGTGTTGTCGGTCGTTTATCGTCTTCCCAATCAGTTATGGTGTTGTCATAGACATTTCATCTTATTCTTTGAAACAAAATGAAACATAGAACGTAAGTAAATATCTCAGAAAGGGAACGGTCAGAAGAAACTCTCCCCTTCGCAGACATGTATTTGTAAACATTCAGTTATAAAAAAAAAAACTCGTTCGTCATAGACCTAAACTGTTGATATTTCTTCCGTTTCATATCGCTCTAACCACACCACAACTCAAAACAAGTAGGGTACGACTTAACCTTAAAATATTTTAACGAAAATCGATCTCAAATAGCGGTAATTGCTGTTTGAAGTTCCGAGGCGATTTTTTTATGAGCACATGTCAAATTAATCCCGGCCACGAAACTGCTCGTGCTAATAAATCTCCGGCTATACGAACGCGCCAAAAAAAACAATTCCGTACTGAAAGTGTTAAGAGTAAATTGGAGTAAAATGTGAGTTTGATTATTACCATTTCAAGGAATGTTGTGTACACACATTATGCTGTAAAAATTTGAAATGTTTTGTTTTCTTAAATTTTTTGAAATAACTATATTTTTAAAAGTTTTTCCATATCATTATGGGATGATGGTAAAAAACTGTTACAGGGCAATGTGTTTTGTTAGTTTTTACTTGAAATATATTGTGCTGAACAAGTGCTGTTTACATGTTTTGTGCAAATATATAAAAAATACTCGGTTCAAGCTAAATAAATAAAAGAATATCCACCCCCTTCAGGGCCCCCTTTTACAACACTCATCTATATAATTTCTACATACTTTATGTGCAGCCAGCTGTTGTTTGATTTGATGAAGGTCCTTGACGTTAACAGTTTCAGTTTTCAGTTTTTCATTGGCTGTTTCCAGGAACTCAGCATAATCCTGAAGCAGTTTCTCATACTGATCTTGCACTGACACAGACTGCAGTATGTCAGCTTTCTTGTCCATCACCTGAAATAAATACAAAATTTAGATATAAGTCATTTTCCAAATTCACAGTTTCAGAATCATTATTGATCATTATTGGTAAATTTTATCATCTAATTATCATAAAACAAAAATCATATCAGGATGTCACTTCATTGGTTGAAATCCCATTGTGTAGGACATAATAAGCTAATTACAACATTTTGAAAATATTACCCAGAATGCATTAGATTTTGAAACAGCTAATTCCTTAAGCATGGTACCTCTTCTCATAAATGTTTAATAAGTTAACTTAACGATATTAAATACAAGTGGATTCAGGATTTTCAAAAAGAGGCTGGGACATCAAATGAATAAAATGTAACCTTTTGTTGCAGTTCCATATAACTAGTCTGTAATGCTTTGATTTCTGTGGGATTAATCATCTTTGGAGCAACAACAGATAACTCTTCACCTCTTTGTCGTAGATCTCTTAATTGTCCTTCACAAGTCTTCAACTGGGCCTCCATTTTCTAAAAGAAATTCATAATTGCAATTACTTTACAGAAATTAATTAACATTAGATTGTTAATATAATTTTTAATTTGTTAAATTTTAATTTCTTGAATTAAAAATCTAAGATTGTTTTTCAATGTCAAAATGAATGTTTACTTTCAATTTTGAACATTTGACCTCTAAAATTAATTAAATTCTCTTTCAAAATCCTATCTAAATTTGTGTGTAATAATTGACCTTTTTGCCATTCCCCCCCCCCCCCCCCCCCCGCCCCCCCAACAATATGACTGAAAGTTTTGTGGTTTCCTATGTTTGCAAATCAAGAATTTCTACTGACACAGATAGCAAAATATTTAGTTTTACAACCATATTACAACAGAAATTGAATAACTTCCATTATTGCAAAATAAAAATGTGCTAAAGCAACAATATTCTATTGCAACAATTAAGACTAACATTTACAATGGAAGGGAGATAATCGTACATGCAGTCACTATCTATGCTTTAGCTAGGGTTTGTCTTGATAAACATATTGATAAAGTTTGGCCATTTGACATTTGTTCATTAACCTTATTTTAAATCACCAGTGATGATGGACATGGACACCAAATGGGGACAGCTGATGAGAAAGTAAATAGAAGGACCAACAAAGTATTTTTGCTATATATTCTTTCTGGGAAATTCCTTATCCTCTTGCATTATTGTTTCTGTAACAAGGGAATGGTATCATGCTTTTGTGCACTCAAACAAAACAAGAGAATTCTGAAACCATGCTAGCTGCAGATGTGTGAAAAGCCAAACTGAGAAATAAAAAATACCAGTTGGCAAAAAGTATTTGATTAACATGAAAGACAACTCTACAGTCACTATATTTTGGTTAATTTTCAAACCTGAAACTGTTTCAGATTGTTACATGATGTTTAAAGATTTGCTAGATGTGAAAATCTAATTTGCTTAGATGAAAAATGTGTCTCTTTAACTTCTTTTGACTTCACATGAATTAAAACCAGAAATTTGCAGACAATTTTTTCAATTGTTGGAATAGCTCCTTTCATAATTTGAAGGTGATTGAAAATACATGGTATGACCCTCAATACAGTAAGTTTTCTATTGTTTTACTTCATATTTATTGCATGCACTAGGTTAAACAACAAATTTGCTATCAGGGAGGTAACATGCAAATTTGGATGTCTAGTGTTTATCTTTTTCAAAATTGAGCATAGCCTTGTCATCTTACAAAAAAACATCTATGTAGCTTCTCTTTATTCATTTTTTTATTGCGATTTCCTATATGGTCTTATCATGCCAAATTAATAGTTTCTTATAGGTATGTCTGATGTTTTTTTCTTTCTTGCATACCTTTTAGAGGAAAAAACTGTTGCAAGCTTAAGAAGTGAAATGGCAAGAATTGCTCAAAAAATGGTGACAACATTGATTCTAAAATTACCTGTGTACGAAAAATTGCATCCTAATACAAAATCATACATAATTTGTTAGATTGTAAAATAAAATCATAAGGATTATACTAAGAGTTCAATCACTAATTATCTATTGCAAACAACTTCAATATATTATTAAAAAACAAAATGCAGACAATATAAGGACTTTAAAAGTACAAATTCCACTATTTCTTAGTTCTGTTATTATTGATAAGAGGCATGCTAAGTTCATATGCCATGAATCACATGTTAGAATGTCATGCTAGCGAGAACTAAAATTAACTGTAAAAGATTTTAATTTCATGAGGGCTACATGTACATAAAAAAAAATATAAGAAAATAAGATATCCATAAAAAAAATAATTCTCATCCTGAAAAAGACCTTTTTTTAAGCTAGTTTATAAGCCAGTATATACAATTTTGAATAATGAGTAAATGCATTGAAACATTCATCAAGAAATTGTGCTTACAAATTTAATACTCTATAATCTCCCTTTCTTCATGTTAATTTTACTAAAACATAAATTTTCTTTAGAAATTATCATAAAATTTTTTGAAAAGTATTTCTCATTTTTCACTGAATCTTTTCAGATTTTTTCAGACAATACACCATACCTGCATGTGCGAAACAAGTTCGTCTAGTGAAGCAGACGGACTCTGTGTTGCCATGGCAGATCTGATTTCAGCCAACTTCCTCTGTAAACTTTGAACTTCATCCTTTAAACAAAAATCAAGTTTGAGTAAAATGACCTTATAACCTATAACCATATCAAACAAAATAAGAATGAGTTTTAAATTTGTAATGATTTATTTTCTATTTTGCATTTCACCTCTTCTTAATATAAAAAAAAATTAAATAAAAAAACTTTAAAATTACTTGTACCAATACAGTACCATACAGAAAGTCATCCGATATCCTATGAACTTCACTGAAAATTTAAATGTAGTCCTTCTGGATTATGCAAAGGGTCTAATCAACAGAAATAATAATTTCATACAATCTGTATCAAAATATTCTTAGAAAAATGAAGAAAAAAATTACTCTGTATTCTTTCCATTTCCGATCAGCCTGCCTGAGTTTCTCCCCTTGGAGTTGAGCCTGGTTTTCTAACATCTGGACCCTCTCATTTAGGTTAGACAAGCTACAAGTGACCAGTTCCTGAGATTCTCTATTTGTTGAGGTCAATAGGTCCTGAGAATTCCTAGCCATTGCAGATATTTCATTTTGAAGAGATTTAATGTCTCTTTGTAAGGCCTGCAAAACAAAATTATGTTTTTTTAATCTTACAAATAGTAGTATTTCGAAACAACTGTTAACCACTGTAACTGTGACTGCAAGCACCACATGATACATTTTGAAATTCCTTGAAAGATTGATTTTCGTTTGCTTAACATATTTTTTTAAAGTTAGTAAATCAATTCTATACTAAGGGACTTTGAAATTTTAAAGTTAACTAAAATACTCAATTAAGAATCCAAAATAACAGAATCAAAGGTTATTAAAAATAGATTATAAGTTAGACTAAAAGACTGAAATCATAATAATCAAGGTTTTCAAAACATAGCTCTTTATTGTCCATTATTTAGTGCTTTGCTTGATAGGCATACAACATAAACAAAACCACCCAATTAATTTTCCTAAAAGTATGTTCCTCGTGTAAACAAAGTACTAGTATGTAAAATATATATTACCTCATTTTCTCTAAGTTTCTGCTGAGAGTCTTTATCACTGTCTGGAGACAGTATCTTCTGCTCAGCCAGATCCAGCCATTGTGAGATATTTTGCAATGCATCCTGGTACTTTTGTTGATAATCTAATACTTGGTCCAATCTCAACTGTTTGTCATCTACCTGAGTATTGAGCTGCTGCCAAAGGTTATTGAGTTCATCAAGGTTATGTCTGATGTCATTCAGTTGACCTTGAGGATCAGATGGTGACAACCAACTATAACTACTTCTAGGCTCCTAAAGACAAAATTTACAAATTAATAAAAATATCTTTTTCAAGCTTGAATAAATACAGAAATCATCCAATGAAGACTTAAAAGTCTTTTTAATAGACAAATTTTCCAGATGATTAAGCCTTTTAGAAATTGTTGCTTTGAATAAAAAAAAATTATGTAATAATTTCATCAAGTTGCCAAAGTTAGTTTTAGTATCTATGCTATAATAATATTTTGTAATTTAAGAAACACAAATAATCTACAATTCAGACTTCATTTCTTGATTTCATCATAAAGCTTAAATTACCAAATGTCCTCTGCCTCTCAATAGGTCTTCTAACTGTTCCTTTTTCTGGTTAAGCTCATCATTAAGTTCTTGCCATCTGTGAACCAGTTCTTCTTCACTGATAGGTGGTGCTATTGGCAGTTCTGGCCCCCTACTTTGATATGATGGGGCATCAGTAGAAAGTTGTTTCACCAATTGTCGATGTTCTGATAAATCTGATTTAAGTTGCTACAAAAATGTAAATATTATTATTACTTAATTTTAATGAATGTATTTTAATAACAGAGAGTATTTATAATTTTATGAACAAAAGGACATCTACTAACTGTTTTATTTGCTATAAACATCAAATCTAAAACTCTGCGACTATATTATTATTCACTTGTGTGAGAATGTTTAATTTTTTTTTTTAAAGCCATTGAAGATGTCAACAGAACATCCCTTGAAATTTAGGTTATAAATAACGAAATCAATTTTACTTATCATTTAAATATCTACAATTTGCAATAAAAAGAAATATAAAATTTTACAGGACAATAAACAAATTGAAAATTGAAAATTAACCAAATTGTTTAAATAACCAATAAGACAGCAAACAGTTTTTGGGACTTAATCAGCATACCTTTTGAAGGCTCTGTCGATTTTCTGGTAAAATGAGGGTTTCTATTTTTGGAGGTACCATGGCTAATTGTTTAGTGTCAACCACCCAGTTTTGCAATTTCTTAACTTTCTTTTCATATTCATCCATTTCTTTATGTCGCTTTTCACTTTCTTTGATAGCAGCCCTAATTGGGCCTTGTTTTTCGATGGCAGAAAGTTTAAGATTTCCAAGCTGTGTTTGAAGATTCGTTAATTGAGATCGTAATTTGTCGGCCTTTGCTGGTGTTTCCCTCTCACATAAAGCATCACACTGCACAGCAAGATCAGACACCACTTGCAGACGATTGTTCAATTCTTCCTGCAATGTCTGGTTGTCATGGAGATATTGACGAAGAGACTGAACACTGTCGGTTGGTAAGGGTGTGGCAGCTTGTCTGATCTTCATTTCTTCTACCCAGTCTTCAAGGTCTTTCAGGTGCTTTTTATAAGCAGTCAATGAGATGTCATGCTTTTCTTTATCCTTTACAGCATTCTATAAAAAAAAGCAAGAATGTAATTTTTTTAAACAAAATGGATATTTTACTTGATATGGGCAAAGTACAATTTCATGAATCCAAAAACTGACCAACCAATCATCTTTCTTCATTCCAGAAATATTGGAACCTGTGAATTATCATGCCTAGCATTTTCCTTCCATAAACATGCAGCAACTAAGGATAAAAGTATAGCATTAATATATCCCTATGAGTATTTTCTTTTGTGTGTGTGTGGTGTGAGCTTTTATATCTCATTCAAACAGAATAACAGAAATATATTCCAAGAAGGTACGTTCATTTCATTTTCCTTTTGCTCATTCTTACAGTAATTTTCAATAAATAGTTATTTGTTTGGATATAAACTCTTTTAAATTAATAATCTTTATATTAATTAGCCATGTACTTTTTAACCTTACAGCAGAAATGATGGTCGGGTTGTTGTGTCGAGGACAAATAGAGACAATCACATTACGCGGGATTCATACATGTACTTATACGCGTTACCGCTCTCTATATGTAACGTCATGGTTGCTATGTATTAACGTCATTGTATCTTACCAGCATTAAATCATCCATTTGTATAGATGTCTTTTTCTCTATTCAAAACACAACGCAACTACAACTTATACGATCACGAGAGTTGTCGCTTTGACACATTCCCCATTTCCTTTCTCAATTTTACATGTACAATCAATCAAAGTCTATTTTAACACACTTAAAATAGTTTGATAAAAAAAAATTCTAACCTGGAGTTGTTTGCCCTTTGTTTCAGCTAAGGTTTGTAGATTATCTACCCTGTCTGTGAGCATGGTAAGGGTGGCCTGCATGGTGTTATAGCCCTCTGGGTCTGATATCTCCACAATTTGTCTCCCTCTCTCCCTTACTCTGGCAATGTCCTCTCTTAAAGACTCTATATCTATCAAGGATTCCTGTAAAAATAGACTCTCAAATGAATATCTTAATAAAAGAATAGTTAATTCTTCAGTTTGCAACATTTTTGCTGGACATGAGGACTAAGAAAAATTCAGAGAAAACAATGACAATTTTAGTTACCATGGACATTGCCATCTATAATTGCCACAGAATCTAACAGTACAAAATGAGGAATCTTTATAAGGGTCACAAAAAAATCATTGTTCCAAAATGTTTTAAAAGATTTTCAAGGTTAAGGAGATTAAGATTTGGGTACTGATCAATGAAATTGATACTTGACCCGTGCAGCCATATTTTTCAATTTGATTTGAATAAAATGAGAAAGCAATATAAAGGACTTATTCCTGTCAAGTCTGGTTCAAATTGGTCGTGTATTTTCAAAGGTGGAGACAAATCTATAAAATAATAATAACAATGTGCTTCAATGAAGGCAGGTAACCAGGTAAACTAAAATAGCGCAGGATAAAGGGAGGTTTTGGCACCCGCTAACATGTTTAACCCTACCACTTTCTGTATGTGCCTGTCCAAAGTCAGGACCCTATAATTCAGTGGTTGTCATTTGTTGCTGTGTTACATTTTGTGTTTTTGTTCATTTATTTGTACATTAATTAGGTTGTTAGTTTCTCTCATATGAATTGTTTTACATTTGCCATTTCAGGGCCTTTTACAGCTGAATTTGCAGTATTGACTTTGCTCATTGAGGTGACCTGTAGATGTTAATTTTTGTATCATTTGGTCTCTTGTGAAGAGTTGTCTCATTGGCAATCATACCACATCTTCTTTTCATATTAATTTCCTTGCACAAATTTTATCAAATTGTTACATTGATTCCATCCCTTACATGTAGGCCAGTAAAAGTGTAATTAATTATTGTAAATGTCATCTCTATCATATTCAGTAAAAGTAAGTTGAATAGTAAGAGGTAAAATTGATTATACCTGGCTTTAATAAGTTCTAAACATACCACTAATCAATATGCATGTATTAAAATTTAAAAAAAATCTGTTTATCAGGGAAAAGTTAAAATCATTTTTCAAACCATACTGATAGTTATAAAGCAGTGCAAAGTACCGGTAATTAACCTTTCACTTAGAAATTAAAAAAAATCCAAGGTCAAAAATATGAGGTTCACTTAATTTTAAAATGCAATTATTCACCTTTCTAAGTTAATATATTTTACACATTCAGAATATATATAAGACATGTAATTTTAGAAGAAAAAATCTCATTTGCAGAAAAATAAGTTCCGTTTAAAAAAACATGTAATGACTTCAAGCGATGAAAAATGACACAAACATTTATTTTCATCAAAAACCCATTTACATAGAAATTCACCAAGAACATTTATTTCAATAATTCCCTTCTTTCCTGAATTTAAATGTAAAGAAATATAACAATCTTTACAATGTGACAGAAACATTGATTTTACAATAAGCTTATGACATCCTTCAAAATCCAAAATAAATATTGACAAAATTTCTTAAATTCATATCACAATTATTTGAAGTATTTAAAAGTACTTTTAAGAGTTACAAATAAAAATATATATTTAGCATTTAAACCGATATTTAAACACAATGACAGACGACCAATTATCAGATTTAGGGTATCGTATCATCTGCGTCCGTCATAAAACAATGGAACAAGTGATCCTCATTCAAATTATACCACCCTGAACATTGAAGGGTATGTTTTGGCCCACTTCATATCAATAAACCCAATACACATTTTTAGATGTAGTGTATTGGAAATTTAAAAGTGAAAATATGTTTTTGATATGCTTGTCCGGACATGACTTTTTAAGAATATATTTTAAGTTTTAAAATTTAAATTTATTGAAAAGTAACAATTACTACATTCTTTAAATGAAACAATAACATTAAACATGAAACAATAGATTCTTTCATAATACGGAACAGTAATGTAACTTTTCTATATTAAAATTAAAAATTTTAGAGATATTTTTATAATGACTGAAGAAAGACTTTTTTATAAATTTTTACAACAACTTTAAACAAGATTTGGTTTTAAATTTTATATTCTTAACATTGGGCTGAACTTTTTCATGTGATCTTTTTAACGAATTCCATTTTGTCAATGTAGGGACTCATTTTAAAGATTTACATTTCTTAAAAAAAAAAAAAATCATTCAAAGTTTTTTCTTTATCTATTGCCTAATCCCCTACGAAATAGAATACCAAGAAATCTGCTTGACTCAAAAGGAATGAATTTAAAAAAAAAAAAAATAATTCTATTTTTCATCAAAAAATATTTTCCTGAACCAACCAAAACATATTTTTTTTCATATCACCCCCCTTCTCCCCTCCCCCCCAAAAAATTACCAACTTACATTGATTTTAAGTAATTTTCTTACCTTATAGTCTTTAAGCTGTTTGTCCAGATCAGCCAGAGACGAGGGATAAGTCCTTGCCAATTTACTCTGCGTCCTCTCCATTTTTAGTGTTACGTCCTGCACCGATTGCTGATACCTCTCCTGTTTCTGTAGCGCCACCTGGAGTTCATGTTCTCTGGCTCCGAGCTGTTGGGAAACAAGTTTAGCTCTATAAACTGCAGATGCACTGTTCGGTTTATTGACCTTATTTTGGAATGTGCTTAGCATGTTTATTTAATATTTATAATCCCAGGTGATGTATTTATATTGTTGGCTCATGCTATAGAAAATTTATCCATCATAAAAGTCTATTGTGTTTTAAAGCATACGCTAAGACATAAATTACGCCATTAGAAAAAATTTAAACAAATTTAATGATTTTTCTTTCACAATCAAAATCCCATTGTACGTAATGATTTAGAACAAGCTAGTCAATTTTCCTCTCTATAATAATCATATCACAAGTAGAATTAAACTCCCTTTCTTTAAAGTCGGCATATCTCAAATACAATGTTGTTAAATGAACGAGATATACTCCAGAATGTACAGGTTAATGGGACGACCATATAGATATAAATTTTTGAAATTACCATAGTTGTATATTAATAGATCAATATATATACTTGACTGGCGTTATTTCAAGAGTGAAAAAAACATTTATAGTGAACATTAAGTCATTTGACGGGGTTGAATTTATAATCAGCGTAAACCTGGCCAGACCTTGGCAACTTCCCCAGGTATACGTATTCATCACCCTCGTGTCATGCCAAAAAAGTACCATTATGTCGTTTTCTTTCTTAATGAACAGTAATAGGAATAACGTTCATACTGCTGAATCTAAACTTCTACACTTCAAGGATGAATAAATTGAAAAAGGTTTATTTATGCGGCTGAATAATTGGTCTTTAATTTATTTAGTGTTATAAGCTTTATGGAAATATCAATGATTAGACTAAGTCTTATTCCATGATGAAAATACATAAACTTTATTTTATTGAATTGGGGGAAAAAACAAATTTTGGTAAATCCTACTAAATTAAGTCAATTATGAATTTAATTTAATAGTAACATTTGAAAAAAAATCAATGTTTCAATTAGGATATTTGCTTAACTATCAGAAAAGGAGAGATATTTTATCAAAAGAAATTTGGAAAGGGGCCAGTTCCTATGCAAGAACCACTAGATATTATTTAAAAAGAAAATCTGCAAGGTTTGTATATTTTCACCTTATCAATAACGCTTATATAAATTTGCTTTGATAAAATTTGATGTTTACAAAATTTGTGCTTACAAATGATAAAGTTTTTAAACCTTTGTCAGGTGTGTAGTGCAGTATGTTACAAAAAGTCTTTGATAAGACAAAATTAGTAGAACATGTCACTTTTATTCAACTATTCAACTATGGCTACTGCCCTATTAAAAGCAGGTTTTTTAGTCCAAATTAAATGATGTGCTGTGAATTTTAAATGAGTTTATTTGTAATATTCTAAAGCCACAAATACCAAAGCTACAAATCTATTCAAATTATGTTATGGATACAAATAATGGATGAAAAGAAATGCAGCGATGATCACCTATCAGCATGTTCTCACACAGTAGTTTGTTTATCTAGCTTCAAGTTTTTAAAAGTATTTTCAACTGGTGATAATTTACAAAATAATGATCATGTATTTGTATAATAACAAAAATTGTCTTCATTGTTTATTTATTTTTAAATATATGAAAGTAATTTTAACGAGTGATAATTTTCAAATTAATGTGCATGTATACATATGTATCACAAATATTTCCAATATATAAGTGAAAGTTAAGTGCCAAACTTCAGTGTTCCATTTACAACAAAATACCTACATTTAACTCACTATTTCAGAATTTAAAGTATTCTGGGTAATATTTTCTGAAATGTTCAACCAAAGCATTGTCATTGGCTTACACTCAGGTCATGGGGAATTCAACCAATGACATGACACTATTTTAAATTTAGGGTATACACAATAAAATTACCCACAATGCTTTAGATTCTGAAACAGTGAATAAAACTCCAGATAATTAAGATGATACAAAATAAAATGTGACTATGTGTCCAGTACCTGATGTTGAAGAGTATTCCAAGAGGTATTCAGCAGAGCTAATTCTCCTAATTTCGGTCTTAATTTGGCACCAAATGATGCACTTCTTTCTCTTGGAGGACCGTGTAATTCTGGCTGTAGCAGATTAGGTACACTAGCTGAGACCTCCTGGATATAACAAGCACCAAAAGTCAGAACAAACAACTTTGTGTAGTACATACAATATTTGTTTTTAAATGTTATAGAATACTTTCCCTTCCCATGAACTTTCAAGGACAATAAAATCTAGGAAAAGATGGGAAAGGGCAATTTTTGCTCTTTTTCCACTAGAAACCCAGAAATGTATTGAGCTACATGGGCAAGTTTGGCTTTTTTCACAACAAAATTTAGGAAACTTTCGAACTAGGCAAGTTTGCTATTTCTCTCAAAGTTTTTTTTTTTTTTATCAAACTGGGCAATTTTTTGATATTTTCCACCCATAAATGTAAGGAAAGTTTTTCTATATATCCTCAAACAGTATAACATGCTGCATCATATCAACATCAATAGTTTGAAAAAAAATACCAAAGTCATGACACTAAAGTTGTTTGTTCTAGTTTATAATAATAATGCAACACAAAACAGCAAGCCTACATATGAAACCACACAACAAACAGTGCTTTATCTATAAAGTAATAATTTTCCTACAAATTTAAAAAAACAAAACTAAATTCCTATTCCCAAAGTATTAATGTTACCAAATTACCTCTACATTTTATGTTATAATTTCCTTCTCAATTAATGAATTTTTCAGATTTAATTTTATCACAGTGTACAAGCACTAACCTAAATATCGGTAAAAATAATGCTGCATTTCAATACTTTGAGAAAATGAACTTTTAAAATGTTAAATTGTTCTGTAATCTGCATTTATCATAACAATTGACATAATATGATTTTATAACAATACAAAACAAAAAAGAAAATATTTGTTTGAAAGGAATATTTGAAAAGTAAAATTGACCCCAGTACTCAAAACAAGCAAAATGAATAAGAATAATTAACCAAAATGTAACAGAATATTCTAAAACAGATTTTTCTTTCAAATTTAAAATTTAAGTTAATAATTTGATAATTTAAAGTCCAAATGGTTTCATTACATTTTTGTACTGTGCTTTCAAGGTTACACTTACTTGTACATTGTGAATAATATTTACGCATTTGTCAAAAATAGTAGTTTTTCTACCAGATTTAAATATCTTTGTAAGTATAATAATATGTTTGAAACTTTCACTTTTATCTTTTAATAAGGAGAGAATTCTAATATGCAGAAAAAAGAGAAACTTCATTCAAAGTGCATGCACATAACATTCAGTTCACAACACATGCAACAAAATCCATTTTATAATAACCCTAAACGATTCCATATAAACAATTTACCATTTCAGAGAAAGGCTGCAAGCTTGGACTAGCTACATTCCGGTGAAGACTCATGCCACCAGCACGACCTGGCTGTGAGAGTGATGACATTTTAACTGGTTCTTGATGTTGTCTGGCCATTTTTTCTTCAGTGAAGGGTGACGGTGACCTACTTCTCTGTTGGTGACCTTGACCTCTTGGTTTTCTCATATCCATGGTTTCAAACAGACCAGGATAGTTTTCTATTGTGATATCTGTGTCATCAGAGCGACCAGATAAACTTCCTGGTTCGTCGTGACGGGGACCCATTTTATCAGATGAGCGTCCATATTTACTTGACCGCATGGTTGATGATGAAAAATCTGCGTCGGATACAGATCTCTGTGTAGCATTCAAGGAACCCTCGTGTGAAACAAAGATACCACTATCAGGTCCTGATCTATCAGCCTCTCCGGTGACCTTCAATGAGGGCAAGGACGATGGATAGCGATAACCCATTTGTGACAATTTTTCTACCATTGCAGGTCTCATTCCTAGACTTCTTTCACTTAAATGTTTACTTTTTTCGTTAATGTCATTGATTTTGTCCTGGTATGATTTAATTTGAAACGCAAGAGCCTGAAATAAGTACATGTATAAAAGCAACATGCAGACTATATTTTATATATGATACATGTACAAGAACTGGCATACCAATTAGCAGTAGGTACTTTTAAATTGCAAACAACTACAGCAGAATTTTAATAAATACATCAATAACTATAGAACAATGCTGTATGAAAAAGAGATTTAGTTTGGACTTTATGTGATGACACATGCAGTCAAAAATTAAAGTTCTGTAATTTCAGAATATTAGACTAAATGTCATAATGCACAGTGGTTGGAGTTTTAAAAGAATCATGCACATGCCATTTTTTTCCAGCAAACTCAAAAGTAAAAGAACAGGCAAGTTCCTTCTAGAAGTCTAAAATATCATATTATTTAAAGGGCAACTACTGTAGTTTCATTAATAATCATTGGATATCATTTTTTATGGATTTCATAGGTACTGGGGAACTAAGAATTTAAATGTAAATGAATTACAATTTTCTAAAGGAATGTATACAACTTTGCCAAAGCTATGAAGTCAAATATCCAAGAAAATGCAAGTTTTCTTCAATCCAAGAAATTTGGTACCTACGAAAATTAATGAATCCACAGTAATTAATTTACAAGGAAACTTGAATACTGGGATGAAAGAGATCCCATCTTATTTTTACCCCTTTAACATTTATTTTATGACACTCAAAAGATACTGACATTCTAAACAAATACAAAATAAACTTTAATCTACCAACAGTTATTACCAATTTCTACATGAAATTTCACATATCTTATGGAACTTCAATTTTTCACTAATTTTTGTTGGTCTCTTTTCTATTTATCTGATAGGCTAGCTATTCTTTATTTCAAATATTCATAATTGTTTACATTTAAGATTAAAAAATGTGAAAATTTCTGAAAAAAAGCAGTGTTTCCAAATTAAAATCAATGCAAAACATAAGAATGTGAAATTCCATAATTCAGGTTCATAAATAGATAAATTCTACATCACAACATGATTTAGCAATATGAATATGAACTATGACTTACATTATGCTCTGCAATCTGCTTCTTCAATGTGTTTACATCTGCAGCCTGTACAGGAGCACTGAGAAGCTTGTCTTGAGCCTCTGTTATAGCAGACGACAAATGACGTATGTCTGATTCATATTGTTCCTGTTGTATGATAGATTCCTGTAACTCTTCACATTGCTGCCGAGCCATATGTTGGAGTTCGGACATTTCAGTGGCTAAAGCGGCCTCAGGTTCCTCCTTGCCGGTTAAAGACTTCAGTTCTGACTGTTTCTGTTCTACCAGCATAGCTTTGCCTTTGTGGCTATCAATGTCTTCCAATATTTTCTGGAGAGAAAAAAAAGGCATTTGGTATTAATTTACTTCCTATATCACTAGTTTGTTCTTGAGAGTTTCAATGAATTTTAGTTTCAAAATTGAGAATGGAAGTGGGGAGTGTGTCAATGAGACAACAACCCAAATTAAGAGCAGAAATCAGCCCAAGGTCTTCTATACAGCGAGATTTTAATTTTGCCTGCAGTAATTCTTGTATTGCTTGATATTTTTTAACATTTCAATGAAATCAAATTTTTATAACTGTATTTCAATGAAGTCTATATTAAACTGTGCTTATTTTTAGCTTACTATTAAATTATTAAAGATTTCCGTGTAATGAGATTTGTCTCACCTCTTGTATTGCTAGTTGTTCTTTCAATGTCAGTGTAGTATCTCTCATAGTGAGATGAGATCTTGTCTCATCCATCCAGAGTCTCAGGCGAGTAAGCTCGTCCTCATAGTCGTCAATATCATCGTTAATTTCTTCTAATGTGTTTAGTTTCTCTGATCCTTTGGAATGTAAATTGAACATTCTTTTGTTCAGTTTTGATAGTCTGTCTCTTGCAGATGTAGCGTCACAAAGCTGATCTAGTTTCTTACTGATTGTTCCAAGACTAGATAGTTTATCTTGCTGATGGTCAAGATCTTTGGTCAATTTCTGTCAAATAAAAAAAAAGACACAAATTACAATAACATATTCATATTTTGACATAACAATCTTCCAAAAGATATTCAATTTAAGGCTATCGAAATAAAAAAAAAGTTCAGGGGCGGATCCAGCCATTTTTAAAAAGGGGGGTTCCTAACCCAGGACAAAAGGGGGGGTTCCATTACATGTCCCCATTCAAATGCATTGATCGTCCAAAAAAAAGGGGGGGTTCCAACCCCCGGAACCCCCCCTCTGGATCCGCGCCTGAAGTTGTAGCTTGTTTAATAATACCTCTAAAAAAGGACTTCAGCATGAACATTTCTTTTATGCAAGACACTTAAAATAGATCAGTCCCAATTCAATAGTGCAAAAGGGTCCGAGTTAAATTTAAATTTCATGCTATCAACAGATGAATTCATTTTTTTTTTTTTAAGATATCGAAAGTGACAAAGTTACGATGTAATCTTAATCAATGTTCATATTGGTAAAATTATTTTAATTGCAACATTTTGGAAGATATGAATCAAAAATAGAACAAATTCAATGTGTGTCAATATATGCAAAGACATATAAATAACTTAATTATGATTTCCATTCATACATAAATTCATAAAACGAATTACAAATTATGTACTTAGTATATCTTTAATTTTAATCAAATCTTTGATATCTCTGATAAGACGTAATAAGACATCATAAGCCAAGTTAAACCCCCTGTTCGATATACATTTTGACAGTTCTTACTATAAACAAATTAAAAAATATTCTAATTTTTTTTTTATGAATTTTCATCAGGAATAGGTATTCAAAAGAGGAAGGTCAACCAGGTTTCTGAGGGCTTTACATGAACTTAAATATTTCTAAACAGGTAACTAATAAACTATTTTTTAAGCAACATAGGTATTCAAATTATTTAAATAGTTAGTTGAAAAATTTGTTTCAACAATGTAATGAAACAATGATTATTGGGTAAATTGTTTTAATTTGTGTTTTACAATGTATTACAAAAACAAAACAATTGAATTCATAAATGTTTAGACTCACAAATCTCAATATTTTAAAGGAAATTAAAAAAAAAAGGTTTGTGCAAAGTCAGCAGAATTACATAAACATTACTTTTACTATAAAAACAAGAGTGCACACGCTGAAATGTCTCGCCTTCTTTACTTATCATTGATATTATGTTGATAGACCTAAATATAAAGCTTTATTACAACTGTCACATAAACTCAACATTAACCAAGAAAACAAAACATTGATCAATGAACCATGAAAATGAGGTCAAGGTCAGATGAACCATGCCAGGCAGACATGTACAGCTAACAATTCTTCAATACAACAAATATAGTTGACTTATTGCTTATAAATTAAGAAAAACAGACCAAAACACAAACACTTAACACTTAGCAATGGACCGTGAAAATGAGGTCAAGGTCAAATAAAACCTGCGTAACAGACATATAGATCATAAAATATTTCCATACACCAAATATAGTTGACCTAATGCATAAAGTATTTGAAAAATAGACCAAAACTCAAAAACTTAACTTTGACCACTGAACCATGAAAATGAGGTAAAGGTCAGATGACACCTGTCAGTTAGACATGTACACCTTACAATCATTCCATACACCAAATATAGAAGACCTATTGCATAAAGTATAAGAAAAACAGACCAAAACACAAAAACTTAACTATAACCACTGAACCATGAAAATGAGGTCAAGGTCAAATGACACCTGTCATTTGGACATGTACACCTTACAGTCCTTCCATACACCGAATATACTAGCCCTATTGCTTATAGTATCTGAGATATGGACTTGACCACCAAAACTTAACCTTGTTCACTGATCCATGAAATGAGGTCGAGGTCAAGTGAAAACTGTCTGACGGGCATGAGGACCATGCAAGGTACGCACATACCAAATATAGTTATCCAATTACTTATAATAAGAGAGAAATTAACATTACAAAAAATCTGAACTTTTTTTTCAAGTAGTCACTGAACCATGAACATGAGGTCAAGGACATTGGAAATATATGCCAGACACGCGTTTTGTCTACAAAAGACTCATCAGTGACGCTTGAATCCAAAAAAGTTAAAAAGGCCATATAAAGTACGAAATTGAGGACCAAAATTCCTAAAAGTTTTGCCAAATACAGCTAAGGTAATCTATGCCTGAGGTAGAAAAGTCATTGTAAATAATCCTATAAGACATTGAGTAAAACTCTCACCTTTTTACCATGCATTTTCTCTAATATTTCTAATACTTCTAAAATTCTTACCCTTTGCTGTTTCAACTGATCTTTCACAGTATCAAAGTTACTCCATGTAGCATCTTTCTGAACAAGAGACTCTGCACCAGGTAACCACTTCTCTAAAGAATCGGCAACTTCATCAAAGTTCTGCAACAGATCCTTTGCGTCTTCTAGTTTACGTGACCTCTCGGCAGTTCTCCCTTGTACCGCAAGCCACTGACGATTAGTATCAGCTAAAGCTTTTTGAACAAGCTGCTTTTCAATAGAATCTGGGGTATGTTGAATCAAATCACTCCCCCGTTTACGTAACTTGTCCAGGACGGGTTTAATGTCTTCAAATTCTGACTGCAACACCTGAGTAAAATGTGTTAATTTTCAATGAAAAGATTTAAATTCCTTAAGACAAATGATGCTGATAATATGTTGATAAATATCTGCATCTTCTTTTGGCAGACGGTCACTTAATTGTATGTTTATAGCAACCATTACTATAGTTTAAGAATGGAATCACAATATTATCACATATAGTACCGAAAAACAAACACAACAAATGTTACAGTTCTTTAAATCCAATGTGAAATTTGAGATAAAAATTTAAATCTGACATTCAGTTATTTTTCTAACAAAAATCCTTTGAAATATTTAAATATCCCCAATACACAACAACCTTCGTAAGAACTTACTATTTAAATTTAAAACCTGTAATTAATTAACTAGGTTTTAATTTTTATCATAAATTTTACTTTCCATAGTAAGACATTATCTGGAGATAAACTGTTCAAATAAATGTTCCGTTGAATGAAGTAAATATATAAAGAACGACTCATTTAATTCTAGTACTAAATTACATGTTTAATAAAAGGACTGAAACCTGAGATCTTTCTGCTCAAATATTAATAAAAAAAAACATTGTTAGGTTTTTTTTCAAAATTCAATTAAAATCTGATATTTGTTTTACTTTGATCCATTTCAACACAAATGAAAACTAATTTCATGGGAAAAAATCATATTAAGAAAGAAAAAGGATTCATAAATATATAAATTTTACTAAAAAAATATAATTGGACTGTGCTCAAGAGAGACCCTATTGTTTTAAAATGAAGTCTTCACAATGTATTCAGAAGATTTGTAACCTTTTCAATCAATAGGTCAGGATGATCTTATTTATGAGAAAATGAAAAATTTTAGTTCAATCTTTGATAATTAAATAACTATATAGTTGTCTTGAAAGCCACATTGAGGTTTTCATAATGTGAAATTTTATCAATTTTTATTAACAAATATATAAATAAGTATGAACTCCTAAAAATGGTCATCTATATAGCCTTCAAAAATTACCATTGATCAATTAGGTGCAACACTTTGACCTCTAGATGTTTACCCAAAAAATCCAGTCAAAGACCCTTTAAAGCCATTTTCTGCACTTTTGGCCATATAAGTGGCAAGTTTTCATGGTGGAGGAAGTCAATATGCATAAGAGATTAAAGGGAACCACAGACTTTATAGAAAGTCTGTTTAAGTCCAAAGAGGCCCCTATTTTTTTTTATTTATTAAAAGGCTGCTAAAGGTCAAATATCAAAGGTTAATCAGATATGAATTTGAACACAATTTTGTTTTAGGTCAATGAGCTGATACAATATTTTCGAATCTGCTTGCTCACAAGATATGTGTTTTACAGGATTACATGCTACCCCATTTAAACAAATTGTTCTCTCTCCGGAACAAACAGTGCTTTTACTCCTATATGCAAAACTTAGCATATAGTCAACTGAAGATCTCAATCACAAATTCCCTGCACCCAAGGCCAAAAAGCATCCTACCACAACCCAATGAGTTAGTTCCAAAAAAAGAAATCATGAAAAGCACATAAATGGACAAAATGGACAATTACCAATAGTTATTATGATTAATACCTAATTCATCATACAAGCACTCAACTTTAGTTTTGCTTTTGCTAAGATTGACATATAATAATTACAAACTGAAAACAACTTACTTGTAAATTGTGAATGCTATCGGGAATGTTAATAATTCTGTCCTGAAGTCTGAGTTCAGCATCAGTCAACCAGAGAGAGACATCCTTCAGGGAGGAGGTGACTTCCTCTCTATCTGCCTTGATATTTTGTAACTCCTCCCCTTTTGTCTTCATCACAGTGGCCACATCTGTTTCAAGTGCTTTCATATCGACTATTTGTCTGAGGAGTTCCTCTGGCAAGTCTTTGCCTAAAGCATTGTATTTTGCCTTCTTCTGTTGGGCAACTTGCTCCATTTGGTCCATACGTATGGCAACTTCTTGCTGTAATACCTGTGAGCAAAAACAGAAAATATCATAGAATAATTGATCAAGTGAGATTAATCTTGGAATATTATTTAAACATTTAATAAAAACATCATTTTCTGGTATTTTGTGTTTGGTACATTGTAAATTCAGAAATTAATGCATACATCATTATCGAAAATCCCTCATTACTGGTTAAAATGCCAGATCTAATTTATGCTATTGCATTGGTGAAGGAAAATCACTACTGAAATTATGAATGTCAGTTTTTACCTTTGCGAAAATATTTCTGTTGCATTTTTGTATTAATAAAAACATGTCTATAATTTCTGATTTTACAGTAATTGGTTAGGCTTTGTGCTAAATGAATTAACATTCATAACCTAAATTGATGTTTAAAATACAATTTTGTTTTATGAAATATTTTGCTTTAACTGGTACCCACCTTTTGCTTTTCTATTCTTTCTACAACATCAGCTACCTCTTTACCAGGATCCAGTCTCTCAAGCTCCATTTTAGCCTCAGCCAACCATTGGACAGTCTGATCAGCCTCAGTTTGGAATGCTCCTCTGTCATCTACCTCATCTTGTAAGGCTACATGGTACTCATTAGCATTATCTTGTATTCTGCAAATAAAAATGGACACATTTGCTATTATAAAAAAAAGAAGAAAACAGTCCAAAGAGTTCAATGGAATATCTTGAAAATAGATTCACACCATTGTGACATAGTAAATATTTTTCGAGGTATCAAACTAGAATGGAATTTTAGAATTTAGCTTAATGTCAATTTTATTCATAAAAGAAATTCACCTTTTTTTATTTTGCCCATTTGCCACTAATTGAAGGGTTTGACTTTTATGTTCCATTGCATATGGAATAATTTCAAATATTACTTTCAGATAATCAAAACAAATATTAAGTATATTCAAAGGGATATAACTCATGACTAAACTGAAATAATGCATACAAATCAATTTTTATCAATAAATTAGTTCTGAACTATATTTGTGCCTTTTTACTACCTTATAGATGAAAGGTAGATTATAGAAATTTACCTTTCCAGTTTTTCAAGTAAATTCATGAGTTTCTCTTGTGTGTGAATCTTTGCTTCAGCAGTAGGTAAACTCCTCTGTAAGTTTTCTGTACACCTCTTTAATGCCTCTATCTTAGGCTCGCTCACTTGGATTTGAGTACAAATGTTCTATAATATACAAAATAAAGATTTTTATGACTAAAGCCAAAGAAAAATACTAATAGCTTATTATCAAGTATGGAAAGACCATTTTTTAAGCTGTAATTGTTTACTTACTTATCCTTTGGTCTTTGGGGGACAGTTTTCTAAGTGAGCAATTGTCAGGCCCGTAGCCAGGAATTTCCAAGGGGGAATTCGTTGGACTCATGAACTCGACTTTAACAGTCACAATTTGAACAAAACGTTGACTTTAACAGTGCTTATTTGATTTCAAGGGGGGTTCGTCTGAACCCCCCTGGCTACGGGTATGATTGTACTTCATATCCTTATTTTTCAAAAGGTAAAAAATTGTCAGCACTTCGACTCCCACTACTCCTTGTGTGGTGAGCCGTAAAAAGCTTGACCAAACAAAAATTGCAAATATGAAAATGATTATTATCGCTATTTTAAGATTTTGCTGACTGATAATTTCCTTTCTCAGCGAAGTCGAGTGATATGAAAAATTACCACTAGAAACTAAGGGTGCAAGTGGCATTGTCAATGAAATTGACATGAAACTGACAACATGGTCAAAGGTAAAATAGCGATAAACAGATTATACTTGGTCATCTCAATTCCATTGCTTTTCTCACTTTTGACGTACAGTCTCAAGCAGGAAAATCAATCTCGTTGAGATGATCAAAGATAATCTATAAATATCTATTCTGATATTTATAATATTTAAAAAATAGATTCCCAATAGAAAACAACTGAAAGTAAAACCTACCTTTGTTTCATTGAGATGTGTCAGTAGTTCATGGTTGGGTGCTGATTCTACCTCTATGGTAGGGAGTCTCTGATCAGCTGTGTTCACTAGGTTCTCTACATCTTCTAAAAGTGTGGTGTACTCATCCCATGTTCCCTTTAAGTTCTGTAAAGGAAAGTTGAATACATACTTTAAGAATATGTTTATAATATAGATTTAACAAAATAAATTGAATTTAAATGTTTAACACACAGTCTGTGAGTATTGCATGGCAATACATAGTCAGTCCCTTACTAGTTAAAAATTCATTGTATTGGAACAAAATTCTAACTTGATCTTTAAACTGTCATGGTGTTAATAATCTAGCAAATATCAAGTCAATATCTTTAGACATGACGACAAAATGTGTTGAAAATTTATTATCAAAGTCAAAGGACCATAACTCTGAATAAAATTATTGAATTTCTGTTTTTAGATTTTCATTTAAAGAATCATTCAATGGAAATCAGCAATTCATAGTTATGTCAAATCTGGGAATCCACAAAAACTTGTATCTGGTAGAAAAAAGTACTTTTTAAGGATTTGTAATTTTACCTGTAGAGTCATTTGTTTATTTTCTGTGGTAGTAGTTAATGTATTATATCTATCATTGAGATCGTCGACCAGCTGATTTATAAATGATCGGCTACCAGCATTACCATCCTTGTCTAGGTCATGTGACTTGTCGTTTATTTCACTCATTGCACCTCTTACTTCCTCAACTTTTGCAAGGAAATCCTATAAAAAAAGAGTATTGAGAATTTAAAATAAATATAAAAACACTGAGATGGCAAAACAGAATAGAATTAAAGTTCTCAATATGTTCAAAGTGTAAAAATTTAGAAACCATGTTAATAGCATTAACGTGTACTTGCCTGATATTTCAACCTACAGTCATATGCATATGTTTTTTGTTCACAATACTTGACGCATTTTCAATCAATTTCAATGTTAAATGAAATCTAAAATTCAGGTTTGTAATTGCATAAATCCATTTCTCAATGCCATGAAAAAAGTCGGAGATAAATATAGAACACATATTTACTTTGCAGTACATTTCGAAATACACATAAAATAAAATTATATGAACATTTTTTCATATTTGTGAATCTTTAAAAAGGGTACAACTATGCAAACATTATTCTAACAAAAGTTTTTTTACAAATAAAAACATTGAATGCATCAAATATTCATGTACATCTACTACTTTTTTTTGTTACTTACTTTTGACTTTGCCAGCTGTTGTTGAACCATGACTGGATTAGCAACAGGTAGCTGTTCACATGTGGTCCACTGTTCTTCCAAGTCTTGAAGTTGTTCAGTCACATTGAATACCATGTCCTTAAAGAAATAGAATTACATGCTTACTGAATATGCATATTTTAATAAGATGACAAAAATATAAAATAGAACAGGAGAAGGCTGTTTTCACTTCAGACTAATTTCATAAAAACTTCCCAATTACAAAATTCATTAACCCTTGGTTGATAGAAATTCAGACCCATAAATATTTTGAATGAGATTATATTAAGTATCCATATACCTTATTTATCAGACCCAAGCTGCAATTAGGTGCTCACTTAGATCTGACGTAATGAGAAAATATGAAAAAAAACAGCAGCATATACCCCTCAAACAATTTTGTTAAGTTATTCATTTTTCAGCAATTTTTACTTTTTTTAAATCAGTGACTAGTTTATAAGTCGCTAATTGTGGAAAAAAAACTCTTCTGTATAGTTTTAATCCAAATATTCCTTTCTGATATTCTCTATCTACAAGCCATAACTAAACCATGCCTATTTATTTTAGGGTCTGCTCTTACCTTATAGTCTTGCCAGTCTTCAGCATGTTTTTCTAATGATTGTTGACGTCTCTGTGAAGCAGCCATGACATCAGCTAACTTTTTATTAGTATTCTTCAGAGTTTGTCGTAATGTCTCTTTATCATTATTATCTAATGTAGGAAGCAGACGTTCTGATAATTCCATAACTTGTTCCATTTCATCCTGACACATGCTGGCTTCAGAAAAGTAGTCCTAGAATAACAAGATATTCATCTATCAGTAAATGCCAAGACTTTTATAAACTGGCTGTATATATTTAGATGTCTACATGATATCTTTAGACTTTAATATAATACACTGAATAAAAGTAAAACAGGGCAGTTCTTAAACTTTCAGACTATGTATTTCATTGTTTTATACTTCCATTATAGCTAAGGCTAAGTGTCTATATGCTACTTCTCATATTTCCATTATCGCTATTTGGATTTTGTAAAGCATTGTGTGTTTTTTATGTGCATATATTTCTGTTTATTTTCAATCATTTTACATTTAAAAACAAGAATGTGTCCTCAGTACACGAATGCCCCACTCGCACTATCATTTTCTATGTTCAGTGGACCGTGAAATTGGGGTAAAATCTCTAATTTGGTATTAAAATTAGAAAGATCATATCATAGGGAACATGTGTACCAAGTTTGAAGTCGATTGGAATTCAACTTCATCAAAAACTACCTCGACCAAAAACTTTAACCTGAAGCGGGACAGACGGACGAACGAACGAACAAACGGACGGACGGACGAACGGACGCACAGACCAGAAAACATAATGCCCCTCTACTATCGTAGGTGGGGCATAAAAACTATGAGTGTGACATTTTGCATGAAAACTTGTCTTTAGTTGAAGATGGTATCATCACCTCTAAATTTTGTTTGTCTCATTTTATTTTATGTTGCCATCTCATATATGTATATCCAGCATCTCAATATATTTCATAGCAACCTCCAGCGTCTAATACCACTTACTCTATGTTCACTAAGTGTATCTGTTAATGTGTCATAATCTAGTCCATCATAACCAGAGTCTAACATTTCCTCAGCCCCACTTGTCCAATCATTTATCTGCTTCATAGACATCTCAAACTGCATTCTGTCTGTTTTAGCTTCCTCTAAGTAATTATCCTTCTTTGCAATTGCTTCCTGTATAACATAGAAAAGTTCTGATTTAAACAATGTTATGTAGAAAGTTCTGATTTAAACAATGTTATGTAGAAAGTTCTGATTTAAACAATGTTATGTAGAAAGTTCTGATTTAAACAATGTTATGTAGAAAGTTCTGATTTAAACAATGTTATGTAGAAAGTTCTGATTTAAACAATGTTATGTAGAAAGTTCTGATTTAAACAATGTTATGAAGAAAGTTCTGATTTAAACAATGTTATGTAGAAAAAAATTAAAACATGTATAAGTCAAAGGGAAATAACTCTGATTTTTTTTTCATTACCTACAGTAGAATTCATTTTAATTCCAATTATTAACTAGTGAAAATGGATTGCTGAAGAAAAAGACACCAAAACTCTAGAAAACTCATAAGAGAAATGAAATGATTCAAACCCTGAATAATCTTTAATTGAAATCTATGACTGACAATTTCTTATATGTACCGGTAGTGATTGATTGAACATTGCTTTCATAACTTACAGATACAGTCATTTCATGAATATTCAAGACAAGAACTGTTTTACACTTAATACAATTGGTAGGTGCAACAAGGTAGGACTACAGGTTTATGTGCAGTGATTTCCATTTTTCATTCTTGCATTATTTCATGTTTGTACTTTTCCAACCATTTACCTTGATAGAATCCTCCAGACTTTGTATTTGGTTAAGTTTATCCTGCATGGTGGCTGGAATAGGTTCTCCCATCTTCTCATAATGAGCTTTCTCTAACTTAGCCTGGTCTTTAACAGCAGCTATCTTATCTAATGCCTCCCTTGCTAAGGCCTACAAAGTATAAAACAGAGGTAATTAAAATGTTGTCTCATGCATTTCACAACACATCCCCTATACTTCCAATTAAGAATCTATATGTATTTGGAAGAAAAGACAGCAAATGTAACTTTTAAAAATTCAAAGCATTAAGGCAATAAAAATATAACTTTCTTTCTCTAGAATACTTTTTAGCACATTAAGCATGAAAGATGATAATTTTTTTTTTTTTTTTTACAAATTGTAGTTTTAAAAATATAATTCCAATTTCTTATATCTATTATAAATTACAAAATAGAAAAATTCTTCCTTTCCGAATGTATGGGATCTTTTTTTTTCCAATGTGTTCAATGAAACTAAACATACATACAGAAGAGAACATTATGACTTACATTATGTTTCTGTAATGACCCCATGACCTTGTCAGGTTCCATTTCCTGTGCGGTACAAGATGCTAGAATATCCTCTTTTTGTTCTAACCATGAAATAGCATGATCCATGGATTTATCAAACTCAACTCGGGATTTTTGTACTTGGTTGCATTGTTTTGTTTTCTGACCTGCCGCCTTCTTTAATTGGTCAATATGAGATTTCAAATGTTGAACACTGTCTGTGATTGGTCGAGCATCTTCTCCTGACTCGACACTTAACTGCTGGGCTTTGTCACTGACGACCATAAACAATGGTTCTGTGGACTGAAGTTTCTCTGTTATTGCCTGTATAAGATAAACAATATAAGTGAAAACAAAAAATTAAGAACAAGAACGACTGCCCCATGCCAGGAGGCAGGAATAAAGGAATTATGTTTGTTGCTATAATAAAATTTCTTAAGAGAATTAACATCTTCGAAGAATTGGAAACCAGACAAAGTGGTTGTTCGTGTAAATGCTGTTAATTTCTACCAGACATGTTCTCAATATGTCAACATATATTTTTTTCCCCTAACAGAAGTTTAACTGGAAACTTTGTTATAAACAATATTATAATATCTATTTGTGTTGGAACAAATATTCTATACAATTTATTACGTACAGGAACATATACTGTAATATTTATTCCAGTAGAAATAATATTCCAGAATATTTTTCCATTTGGAACTTATATATGAAGGAACTTCTATTTCTTGACAAAACTAACCTTGAATCTTTCAATTCTTTCACCAATTGGCATGCCTGACTGGGCCACTTCA
The DNA here is from genome assembly GCF_963676685.1 of Mytilus edulis. NCBI lineage: Eukaryota > Metazoa > Mollusca > Bivalvia > Mytilida > Mytilidae > Mytilus > Mytilus edulis. The sequence continues at coordinate 28,332,268 of NC_092346.1, forward strand.
TTTATCTCATCCTCACACTCCTGTACAGCGGCCTCTAACTGGGCTTTCTGTGTGGCATAGTTCTGTCTGAATGCCACAGCTTGTTTACATTTGGTACTCTCTTGATCCACCTTGTCCATGGCCATCTCGTACTGTGATGTGAGCTGCAATATCTCATCTGCCTCGACATTCTGGCCATTACTTCTTAATCTTTCTACTGCCTGGTTCAGCTGGGCTATTGAAGGTTGGAAGTTTGCAATCTTTTCACTGATATCCTGTAAATATATGAATTGAATCTATATCTAAGTGAAGTTGACATTGGAATCAAATTATTTAGACCATAAATGAGCACTTTTATTTCTCCTAAAAGCTGAATTGCTCACCTAGTAAAGATAAGCCATTTCTATTTTGGTCGATCTTGTACCACTGATATTTTTTTGTGGTGCACAGTTTGCACCTATCTTTTATACAAACCAAAAAAAATGGTAAAAAAATCTTGATTTTAGGATGATAACTTCTTAGTCAGTCATCAAATGGTTTGAAGATTTTTTTTACTTAATATTTTGCTTGTTTTAAAGATAGGTGCAAACTGCGCACCGCAAAACATATCAGTGGTACAAGATTGACCAAAATAAAAACAACTCATTGCAATAAAGCTCAAAATTAATATTAAAATGGCTTATCTTTTATTCATTTTTGTAACACATAAATGAATGCACATTGAATTTGATTGCTTCTACAGTAATTATTACTATGATAAATATGATGGGTGTAAATTCCTGGAAAGTTTGCAATTTAAAGATGTAGATAAGGAAAAATTCAAATAGATACTTAAATCTTATTTGACATTTTAGAATACTTCCTTTTCAAGCTAAAAAGGAAGTATAAAGTCAGATGATGACAAACAGAAAAAGATATATGTATATAAAAATTAGACATCTTCAAATATAGGAATGGCGTTTGCAACATCAATACAAAAAAGTCAAATTCCAATTGGATGTCGGTTATGTGAAAGTGAGAAAATGATAAAATGGAAATGCTTACAATGTGACCTTTTAATATGTGACCAATGTAAAATGGTCCATTCAAGGATTACTTGTGACCATAGGATACTGGACATTAAAAATATAGGAAAAAATGAAGAGCCAAAAGAGCCAAATGAACCATTTACATTCAGTGATGTCCAGTGTGAAATACATTTAGGACAGGCTTGTTGCCTTTTCTGTAAAACTTGTAATACACTTATCTGTTTTAAGTGTAGCACTAAAGTTCATAGTGGACATGAGTTAATTGAAGAAGAAGACTTAAATAAAGGCAAAGACAAATGTAAGGCCACCGTCAATTCAAGGATTACTAATGATCATAAGATACTAGACATAACAGGTATAGAAAAACAGGAAGGATTCAGATTCAGTGATGTCCAGTGTGAAGTACATTTAGACCAGGCTTGTTGCCTTTACTGTACAACTTGTAATACACTTATCTGTTTTAAGTGCTGTGCTAAAGTTCACAATGGACATGAGTTACAAGAAGAGGCAGACTATAATAATAAAGGCAAGGTAGAAATAACGCCAAAACAGCAGAGTAAGATTGTGTTTAAGATATCTGAAGAATTTACATCCGATACAACTTATCTTACTAATATAGTAGTACTTTCCAATGGTTCCATGTGTGAATAATTCTGAATTCAAGTTACAGCATGTCACACTAAGGGGGAATAATACTGAAGTTATAAAAAGTTTAAACATTAAGGCAGATGGAATGGCTAAAAATCATTCAAATAACATTCTTGTTACAATGTATAATGAGACTAATATCAAATTAATCGACACCATAACAGGAAAGATAACAGATTCTGTGTATGATGTAAAACCATTGTATCCGATCAGTATCCATGTGACCAGTGATCGCAGAGTTATCATAGGTGCCAAATCTTCAGGAAAGTTATTTCCTGCTATAGGAAGACGTGCAGTTATCGTACTGGATCAGGAAGGAAAACAACTAGAGGAATATGAACATGAAAAACAAAACAAAAGATCGTTTGAGAGTTTGCGTAGATTTCTAACCATAAATAAAAATCTATTCACCTACCCTAGACGTGTCACCAGTACCAGTACTGGTAATGTCTTTGTGGTGGATAGATTAAATGATGATTATAGAGGTAGAGTGGTGGTGTTGTCTCAAGGAGGAGACATTCTGGGGATTTACAATGGTCTGCCTGAAGTCAACACGGATAAAGACCCATTTACACCTCGTGGAATACTAACATTACCATCAGATAATATTATTGTAACAGATATGGATAATCATTTATTGCATATACTGACTGACCATGGACAAATCATTACCTACTACACCCTCCAAGACATGGGGATCATATATCCATACTCTCTTGCTCTATCTACAACTAGAACTATCTATATAGGATGTGTAAGTGAGAAAGGTTGTCCAGACACTGCAAAAGCCAAACTATATGAGTTGGAATATCCTGGAATCTAAGTACTTGAGATTTGAAGTCATGCATGCTGAATAATACAAGAGAATTATCTGTGAACAGTTTAATTTTTTATTACTGACTCAAGGATCCTTGACTGACTTAAAGAAAAATAAGAAAGTCTGAAAAATCATTTTGAAATAAACAAAGAGAAAATTATATTCTTTTGATATCCATATAAATATTTGGTAATACTGTAGTGTGTTATTGCCAGTATACTAACACTTGAATAAAAAAAGTATGGTTTCCAACAATGAATACAATCCATGCATTGCAAGTCCTAATTTGCCAAAACAATACACAAATCAGTAGTATAATTCAAAACAAACAATTAATGGTACTATATACACTGTATATAAAAAGTACACATGTATAGTTTAAGAAAACATAAACAACCTCAATCATTTTTAAGACATGAAGAGAAAACCTACTGAACTGCAGGTACTTTACATACAATAGGAAGAATTATATAATATACTGTGTAACAAGTTTTTGAGTGCTAATACACTCCAAACAATAAGTTCTTGCAAACTCAGAACTTTTTTTTTTTATTCTCAAGACTTTGAAATTGGTATAAGCTTCAGCATCCTTGTTTAAAATAGACATGATAGGGCATAGAATTTTGCAGATAGTTTCCTTTTGAGAAAATGCCAATATTGATAAAACAAATTTAACATCAACCTTCTTTTTTAATTGTACTCCTAAACAAACAAAAGGAGAAATATGGGTAAACGTCAATAAGATGACATTTGAGTGCTTTGATTAAGTCAGAGACATATATACACATACATGTATGTGTATACAATGTATATGTCTCTGTCTGAGTCTGATTAAGTATAATCCAGGCAACAAAGGTTCAAATTAGAAAGTAGTTCATAAGAAAGTGAAATTCGTAATATCTTAAAATATATTTCATGCTACTGTCTACACACATTAATTAGACAAATGAATTACTTAGCAGAGAAATAACATGTTAGTATATGACTGTGAAACTTGCTTAACATTACAAATGTAGTACATGTATTCATTAGGCTAGCTGTCAGTTGAATCTTAAATAAGTAAGCAACACTCTCTTAGATACAAAAATTTGGCATGAAAGTTTGGCTATATCTGTAGAATTTATTAACAAGAGTGCACACGCTGAAATGTCTCGCCTTCTATACTAATCATTGATATTATGTTGATAGTCCTAAGTAAAAAGCTAAGCTTTATAACAACTGTACCATAAACTTAACATTAACCAAGATAACTAAACAAAGACCAATGAACCTTGAAAATGAGGTCAAGGTCAGATGAACCATGCCAGGCAGACATGTACAGCTAACAATGCTTCTATACAACATATATAGTTGACCTATTACTTATAGTTTAAGAAAAATAGACCAAAACACAAAAACTTAACACTGTGCAATGAACCGTGAAAATGAGGTCACGGTCAAATAAAACCTGCGCGACTGACATAAAGATCATTAAATATTTCCATACACCAAATATAGTTGACCTATGGCATATAGTATTAGATAAAAAGACCAAAACTCAAAAACTTAACTTTGACCACTGAACCATGAAAATGAGGTCAAGGTCACATGACATCTGCCCGCTAGACATGTACACCTTACAATCATTCCATACAACAAATATAGTAGACCTATTGCATATAGTATGAGAACAACAGACCAAAACACAAAAGTTCAACTATAATCACTGAACCATGAAAATGAGGTCAAGGTCAGATGACACCTGCCAGTTGGACATATACACCTTACAGTCCTTCCATACACCGAATATACTAGCCCTATTGCTTATAGTATCTGAGATATGGACTTGACCACCAAAACTTAACCTTGTTCACTGATCCATGGAATGAGGTTGAGGTCAAGTGAAAACTGTCTGACAGACATGAGGACCTTGCAAGGTACGCACATATCAAATATAGTTATCCTATTACTTATAATAAGAGAGAATTCAACATTACAAAAAATTTGAACTTTTTTTTCAAGTGGTCACTGAACCATGAAAATGAGGTCAAGGACATTGGACATGTGACTGACGGAAACTTCGTAACATGAGGCATCTATATACAAACTATGAAGCATCCAGGTCTTCCACCTTCTAAAATATAAAGCTTTTAAGAAGTTAGCTAACGCCGCCGCCGTAGCCGCCGCCGGATCACTATCCCTATGTCGAGCTTTCTGCAACAAAAGTTGCAGGCTTGACAAAAATGTGATATCAAATCCTAGTTTTTATGGGGATGTTGTTAAAAAAGTTGGTGAATTTATCTACCATCCATTTTGATTGATTCTTTATCCGTCTATCTTAATCCAGGAGCTTAAAAATCAGTGGATGTCATATTTAAAATATACCAGTGCTAATTTGTTCAAATCATCTTCCACTTACAGCCTCATGTTGAACATTTTAAAAGATTTGTAAAAGGCCAAAATATAAATTAAAATTTTTCCGTTATTGCACAGTGTATTATTTTAACAAAATAGATAAGTTTTCCTGGAAAAAAAACTAATTTATAATCACATTATGATCAGAGGAAATTAAAATGAAATATAGAATAGAAACAAGGAAAATGTACAGATTAAAATATCATTGGAAAATTTAACCCACTCAACAGAAGACAAATTTTCTTGGATTTTTTTTTTTTTATATTTTTGTAAAAAGTACTTGAAAGCTATAAACTTCAAGTATAAAGCAATGAAAGTTTTATATATATATACATCATATTTGCCTTATATGGACAATAAGAGTTATCATCTCAACATTTATAAATCTAATATAACAAAAAGGCAAAAAACCCAGAGAAATTATCAATGAAACTACTTTTATATCTTTCTCTATATTTCATCTTTATATTGATACAGTTTGTGACCACATAAAATTGAAGACAAAGTCATCAGTTGTCTACTTCCAATTGGATTTGTGCATTTCTTCATTCAAAAAAGTTTGCAGTATAAATCAACTTCACCAAATGTAACTGAGGAGAACTCTCCAATAAAAATCCAAATAATGCATCAATATTTCCTGTACTTATAATACAAGATTTGCCCTTTCAAAATACTTAAATGTTTGTAGTAGTTGATCTTAACTCTTGAAATAGAGATTATTGATATAAGTTTTATAATTATTATTATTATTATTATTAATATCAAAGAAGTCATGGCTTAATTCCAAGTCAGGTCAAATGTTTTTCATCAATGAAGCATCCAGCATTTAGGAGTAAGAACACTGAGTTTGAGAATAATATTTCTGGAAGATGATATGTCTTCCAACAATATGTGAGGGTGTGGATGGGGGGGGGGGGGTCTGTTATTCTGTAAACATTTAATTTTCACCCCTTTTTTCTCTAATCTTCAAAAAATTAACCCCTTTTTTCTCTAATCTTCTATTTTTTGGCCCATTATTCTCTAATCTTAAGTTTTTAAGGGCATTATTCTTTAATCATTTAACCCCATCCAAACCCTCATATGTCACCTAATGAACTAGCATGATAAAAATGGTGTTTTATGAAGGTCAACTTTCTATAATATACCTCATATTTCTCTAGCAGTGAGTTAGCATCTTCTGTTGTGGGACCTACAGGTGTTCCTTGTAATTGTTTGATTTCATCCTGAATATTGTTTAGCCAATCAGTAGCCTCTGTTACACTGTCATGGACCTGAGATCTAGATTGCAGTGCAGTCTCTGTGTTGTCAGCTCTGTCTTTGATAAGGGCAGCAACTCTGTGAAATAGTTTTATATAAACATTTTGTACTTTTTTATTTCGAAAAGTATGTAACAACTCCTTACTGCTAATGGTTTAAATGTGCAAGCACCAAATATTAAGAGGGTAAAAATAACAGTTCCATTAACAGCTTGGTATATTGTTGAGTACAATGTACCAAGTTTTTCTCAATGACTATATAGAAATACTTTTTTTTCTTTCTTTTTGGCAAGAAGCATAAAGTTTCTAATCACAAAATTTAACACAGAAGTAAAGAAAGGGATAAGTACTTTTTTTTCATCAATAAAGTAAAATGTACGGCCTTCAACACGGAGCCTTGGCTCACACCGAACAAAAAGCTATAAAGGGCCCCAAAATTACTAGTGTAAAACAATTCAAATGGGAAAACCAATGGTCTAATCTATATAAAAAACGAGAAACGAGAAACATGTTTAAATTACATAAACAAATGACAACTACTGTACATCAGATTCCTGACTTTTTTTTTCTCTTTTTGGCAAGAAGCATAAAGTTTCCAATCACAAAATTTAACACAGAAGTAAAGAAAGGGATAAGTACTTTTTTTTCATCAATAAAGTTACCAGGATAGAAATAAGAGTGAGGTGGTCAAATAACAGGGATCCAGTCCAATATTACCTGTTGTACTTTTCTCTTGTAGATTTCAATGTTCCTTCAAGTTTGACCTTGTCAGCTTCATAGATTTCAGGTAAAAATATGGCACCTCTGTCCTCTACTTCTTTGACTAGTGAAGCAAATAACTGTGATGTGTTTTGTAAATTCTGAAAAAAGATATGCTAATCTCCATTAAAAGACAAAATAAAATAGTAAGAAAGAAAATGTGTTCAGGCATTATCACATTTCAATGATCACTGAACTGAAAATCTGGGTAAAACACTAATTTGGCATTTTTTCTAAAACTTTCAAAAAATAACTAAAATGTGTACTGTGGATTCATTTATTTTCATGAGTATCAATTTTAATGGATTGAGGAAAACTTGCATTTCCTTAGATATTTGACATTGTGGTTATGCTGATCTTTGCATACAAAGCCTATAGAAAATTGTATTTTATGAAACATTTGACTTCATGGTTCACATGTACCCACGAAATCCATGAAAATGGGTATCCCATGAATAATTATGAATTCACAGTATTTAGTTTCAAATTGATGTGAACACAATTTCATGTGAAACTACCTCAAACTAAAACGTTAGCCTGAAACAGAACAGACAAAAAGTGCATACCCGTAGCCAGGGGGGGTTTTCGGGGGGTTCGGACGAACCCCCTCTTGAAAACAAATAAGCACTGTTAAAGTCGATGTTCTGTTCGAGTTGTGACTGTTAAAGTCGAGTTTGTTAGTCCAACGAACCCCCCTTTGGAAATTCCTGGCTACGGGCCTGAAGTGGACTAAAGAATGGATGAATGCACAGACTGGAAAATATTGTTATATTATACTTTTCACCTCAACTTTAATTAAAACAATGAATATTTACCTTATAATGTTTATTTTGTTCAGCTAAGACTTGTATTGCACATTCAAGGTTAGGTTCTGTAGAACATGAGATCTCGGTTTCTTTACACCATCGGTCAACTTTCTGGACATCTGTCTCAAACAATTTCCTGGCTGCTGCATGATCTTTCAGCTGGCCTTGCTCTTGTTTCAAGGCAGAGAGGAGACCTTCATTTCTATCTTCCACTTCTGTAATAGTAATTATAGCATGCTTTTAAAAATGTCAGCAAAAAAGTATTCTTGTATTAAAATTCAAATGTTAATCTGTAAATGAATAAAAAAATATTAAACCACTCTTTGAAATTCATCATTTAAAATCAAAATGAAAAATATTTAAAGTTAAATACTGTTGATTCATATATCTTCCTGGATATCATGTTTGTTGAGGAGCCATAATTTTATCATTGATATTTGATTGTGTCATTTTGCCAAAGTTTGCACTAAAAGTATTGAAAATTTATACTTAGTTGAATAAGACTAAGCTGAGTTTATGGATTTACCTATTTATCCAAAACTGTCCATGAAAACCACTAAATAAATATCCCATTAATAATACTGAATCCACAGTAACTTGAGATGACACAAGTCAAATACAGAAAAATTAGAAAAATATTTTCAAAATTTTGCTCTTATCTTTTGATCATACATAAGCTTTTATCTAAATTTTGTTATATTCTATAACAGTTTGACAAAGTTAGTGATGTTTAAAAACTTTAATGAAAGTGTAGCTGATGACATAATCTAAGATAGCTATGTCTCGCTTTGCAGGCTCGACAAAATATTTTACCTGATATCATATGCTTAAGTTCAGCAGCTAGTTCAGGAGAACAATCCAACAACAATGGTTCCACCATTTTGCGTAGATTCTCTAAATGAGGCTGGTATGCATTGACTTCTGACTGCAATGTCTATGAAAATGGAAAATCTTATATTGTAATCATTTTAAAATTTAATAACGAATTCTAACTAAACTGTATATGCTAAATTTTGCAGACAGAAAAATTAATATCAGATGTTATGTAACATTTATATTAAATTCATCTGTTCAGTTAGCATAAGTTTAAACTGGGTGAAATTTGAAATCTTTGTGTATTGAATTTATCAAATTTATTATTAATGTTAAATTTGTTTTTCCTTGGAAGAATTGTCAGATTCAAATATATTATATATATTTAATGACAAATCAAATTACAGTGAAGTAACTTTATTGTAAAAAACTTTCTCCATTAGATTTAGATTAAATTTTATTTCTAAATTTACATGTAGGAATAAAGGAAAAACAAGTCTTGAGTCTTGTTCTTGGAGATAAATTGTATTCTCACTTTTTTAAACATTGGGAAAAAAAGATATTTTTCCACTTCATAAAAAGATAGATGTTATCTAGTTTTAAGGTATACAAAAACCTTAAAACATTGCCTAATATATACAAACCTTGCACTTATCGACCTGTTTTTCCACATCACCAGATGCCAGACGGACACCTTGTAATTTCTGGACTTCAAGTTCCTTATCTTGCAGCCAGAGGTTGACTTTGTCAAGAGATTCCTGAAACAAGGCCTTTTCTCCTGCCTGTTCAGCAAGTGCATTGTTCTGACTATCCACAATGTCCATGACTTTTTGACTTTCGGTAGTAAGTTTAGCTATCCATCTTTCCACCATGTTACGTTCAACACGAGACAAATCTTGTATAAGACTGTCTGACTTCTGTTTAACATTTTCAAGATTTGCTCTTTTCTCTTCTAATTCTTTCCTCAGATCCTGTAAAAAATATTTATGGTTTATTAATTTTGTCAGTAATTCAAAAGAATTCAAACAAATCTACAGTTGCACCTTTTTTCTTATCAATTTTGACAGTAATTTTGAAGTGTATCAAATGTACATTACAGAAACCATGTCAGGTTTTAGTTGAATGGTGTGTATTTCATTTGATCAACATCTTATTGATCTGATAAAAAAACATGGATGAAGTGCTTTTGACATATAATTGTTTTAATAACAAATTTGTTTGTGTTCCACATAAATAAATACCAAGTCTTATATCTAATTACAAAAAGTTCCAGATTCTGATTCTTCTCTCCCCACATGTCACAAATAAATGATTATCATTTATCCACAAACACAAATAATAATGTTAACGGTAATTAATGCAAACAATTATAATTGCTTACATCAAATTCATTTGAAATTTGGTGGATAGTTGTCTCATTAGCAATCATATCACATCTCCTTATTTTCAAAGTAAGTATCTGAAATTGATTGTAGCACACATCAAACACAATTACCAAATACACTTACATTATTTTTGGCCAGTTTAGCCTCAGCCTCTTTGACACTGTAACCTCTAGGTGTCTCCCTGGTCAGGAGGTCTTCCTTCTCCTTTAGCCATGCTAGGTACTGGTCGACCTCCTCTCTAATGTCATCTAAGTTATTATCTATAATGTCATACTGCCTCTTTGTCTTCTCGACTTGATCTACAAGATCTCCAAATTTCTTCTCAGAGTCACTAAAAAATTGGTTAATTTACAAACACATGTACTAAATATAACATGCCAATGTCTATACCTTTACAAAAGCTTTTTACTTATTTATATTATAATTATATTATTTCTGTGACTGTATCCTACATTAATTTGTAAGATCCTCTTCAAGATTATTCAGCTGATCTGCAATATTCTTATCATCCCTTTATATATATCATGTACTGCGCTTATGAGGAAAGGTAACACCTGGCACGATGGTCAAGTGGTCTTGCACGATGGGCATGGTGCAAGGCGATTTGGTGCTACGATATTTTAGTAGCATATATATAAATTCTAATCCCGGTCAGGGAAGAACAAAAATTTGCTTCTGCAAATTAACAGTTCTAACATTCTTGGGCTGTTATTTAGACAAATTCTATATATCTATATTTATATAAATACCAGCATTTTGAATATGTGTTCTCTTTAAAACTGAAAATATTTTTTTATAAACTTGGTGCATCTTAATTACTTTTAAAGATTTAATTACCTTCATTAGAAATGCTCAAACCCAATACTTTAAAAGCCAAAGATGTATAAAACTTATTTAGCTCATTTTGATTAATGTTCCACTGGTTCAAAAAAATCTTTTTTTTCCAATAAATCTAGGTGACTTTATCTTTTAACATCTCCTTGGCCTGTGCCAAGCATGTCACCATTACCTACATTCATTTCATTTGAACTTTGATTTACAGTTGTCTCATTGGCAATCATACCACATCTCCGTTATTCTTCTATTAATTGTACTCACCCAATCCTTCCTTCCACAAGTGCCCTGTCCCTCGTGCTGACACGGGACACAAGCCTGGTTCCCTTCCTCTGTAGTCCATCAACATTATCTCTGTGACTTGTGACAGTATCAGCTAGTGACTGTAAGATAAAATAATTACCCCTTATTACCTTTATATTAGTAAGGTTTTGAAAGTCAAAGAAATAAATTGCATCTCAGGAAAATCGAATAATATTTATAAATGAAAATTTCAAGTCAACGTAATTTTCTTATAAGAATCATGCTCTCTGGTTACATTTGGCACCCAACTAAAAAATGTAAGATTTAAAAAATAATAATAATTCAGGATATGTGTGGTAGGAGACATAATGGAATGATGGCTGTTGATATGGGAAAGTGCTTCTTTATTGCAGTAGATACTTAGCCAGCTGTTATGCACTGAATTGGGAGTGCTTCTTCAGCTCAGTTTGCTGACTTTTTTCTCTTGACTTGAAACACCAAGGTGCTGGGTTCACAATCTAATCAAAAACCGATCTCTCATCGCTCCTGTTTTCTGATATGTCGCGTGGGAGATCTAACGAAACCCACTTTAAGGTCACATGTGAGTGAACTGGAAGTTATGAATTTATAATGATACGCAAATGAGTTGACGACCTATCAATAAGCCAATCAAAAAAGTTTATGAATTATTTGGACTGATGATTTCTTCGTAAATAAAATAAGTTACATCCCTTTATCTTATGATAAACTTTCAAGATCGTGGAAGACTCATTTTCATTGGTCGAAAAAGACACACCTACGAGGTCACTCACATGTGACCTCAAAGTGGGTTTCGTTAGATCTCCCACGCGACATATCAGAAAACAGGACCGATGAGAGATCGGTTTTTAATTAGATTGCTGGGTTCAAGTCCCAGATAAAATTATGTGATTTTCTGATTGGAATCATGCTCTTTGGTTATAATTGTTTGTCTTTTGGCCATTTGTGTTCATGCTATAGCCATTAGTTATTTTTCACTTATGAGTTTGAATAGCCTTTGGTTTCTGTTGCCTTTGTTCTACTAAAAAGTGTGTGAGATTTCTCGAATAAAACTTTCATTTTATCATTTCAAGTGAAGTAAAAGGGATGGTTTTTCATTCATTTGTTCTTCAATAGCTTACTTTACTGATTGCATTTTCATCTCCATGAAATTAGAAAGACACATCCAAGATTGATATAAAAGGTTTAAAATTTGATCCTATGTACACATAAATGGTCATATTTTTTTAAGCTACAATCATTAATGGAAATTTATTTTATTTCCATTTATGGCAACATTCTCACATCTTTTAACAAAGAATTATAAATTCATATTGTAACAACCTCTAACTCTACAAAATGTTATAATATAAATTTTCACCACCCCCTCAATACAAACAAATTTACCTGCAACAATCTAAATTATAGCTGTTCATTCAAGTTTGCAATTGAACTATAGAAAGTTAAGCAATAATATTCACATGGCTAGCTGACTTTATTGAAGATAAATAAATGGACTAAACATTAAACTGTCAATGCTAATTGCATAGGTCTTATTGTTAGTCACATCTTAATAAGAGTTGACCTCCATTTTAACTCTACCTTAAGAAATGTAACTTAATGCATTCTTAAATCTGAATGACCGATTACGATTTGCGATTAAAAGCTAAAATCATACACAGGAACAGAAATTAATCAATAATCTTTTATGAACATAGATATATTTAGATAAATTTAGGCCTACATTGTAATTGTGTAAAATTTTGTATCCAAGAATTTTATGCAGAACCTTTTAATAGAAAGCATTTCATACTACCAGTATTTAGTCTATAAAAGCCTAATCCTCGAACTTGTTTTAACGTTTGAGAACTATTTATTGCTTATCATTTCAATTAGGCTAAATTTACTATTTTTTTCATCATAAAGTATATTTTTAATCATTCAAACCTTTTTAAAATATTTTATTATTAACATAAAAATAATCCCTACAGATTTTCTAGGTAGATTTCATAAACAAAATTCCTGGGAGAAACATGCTTATAAGCATAAAATATGAAAACAAAATAATTTGTTAAAAGAATGACTTTACAAAATTTAACAGATTTGTAATGATTTATTATGCAATCAATAACATTTCTGTAAGCTATTGTAGATTTCAATAACTGAAATGAAATCCCTTTTACTATAATGTTAATATCAGTGAATATTAGTGGAAATGTACAAGTAAACAAGTTTTAATCCAATTTAAAGATAATGTTACTTAGTATCAAATCAACGCGATAGGAAAATCAACAACGTACAAAATCATGACTTTGAATTTAAATAGTTATCTACACAGAACAAACTGATTTCAAGTCTTATTTATGTGTATATTATGATAAATGATGTCCAAATTGAAATTTATAGAATTCTCAAAACAAACCAAATTTAAGGTGGCTCGTTGGTACAAAAATTTCAGCAAAAAATTAAACCCTTATTTTTTCATTAAAAATTTTATTTATTACACTATTAGTTATTACTTTATGATATGGTACAAAAATCAACCCATAAAAACAATTCTGTTTGGCCCCAGATGACTTTTAAAATGTTTATATCATTGAAAAAGCTCCAAATTATCTCCCTTTGGTGCAAAAATGCCATTTTTTGGCATTAAATTTGAAATATCTTTTTTAACTCATCGGTGACCTATATTTTTTATTATTGTTTTCAAATAAGCTGTACATAAACTAAATAATTGCAAAATTTAATCGATTTCTGTAATTAGGTTATTTTTTTATTTCGATATTACCTCTATTTCTCCTATTAGCTCAACAGAAAAAAAAGACATTAACAAAAATGTATGCTTCTTCCGGCGGCAGATTGTGAGCTTGAATGAACGGTGACCACATTTTTTTATTTCATTTTTCTTTTAAGTATATGATAAAGTTCATTTATAAAAAAATATAGCGAAATCCTATACATTTATATTAGAAAAAAAATTGATTTATACCCAGGAGCCCCTTAATAAGAATAAAATAAAATAAATTCACATTTGAAGAAAATCAGTTAGAAAATAAAGAATATCTCAATTTTTAATCAAAAAGTTTTTGTTTTTTTTTTTGTTTTTTCAGAGAATTTGTTTTACTTATGTTTCACATTTACCACAAGCATAAACTTTGGACAGAGGTCTTTTAATAAAAAAAAAAAAAATTTTTCAAAATGAATTCTGCCTCTAGGTCTGCAATTTAGATTTTTCTTCTAGACATTAACCTAAAAATACCCCTCTAAATAGACCTGTGGCTAAAATATTACTAAAGGTATTTATTCCCAAAATTAAAACACTTTAATTTCCAATTTCCCGGGTTTTTTTTTTTTTTAATGAATACCTACAGATGCACAACAAAGGCACTTCATTCTTAAAACTGGTAATGTTTCTTCACATTTTGCACTCTTATATTACATGTCCATTATCCCAGTTCAAATTTTCCAAAAGTTGTCTATAGTCTTCAACATGGTGTCCAGTCAGGCTCTATCAAGTCACATAGATTTAAGAAGATGTGGTATGAGTGCCAATGAGACGACTCTCCATCTAAGTCACATGCTTATATTTAAGATGTCCATTGTTTTATACACACATCCATGTTATAAAACTACATAGTATTGTACAACTAAATGCAATATATTACAAAGATAAAAATATTATGCAAAAATTTTGCATGTAAACATCTTCCAAAATGTATTCAAAACTTTTTTTAAACTTAACAGTGCAGATATTTTAATTGTTAATTAATTAGACTAATTATCAGTATTTTAATGAGTATATAAATCGTTCAACACCTGGTTGATAAATATGAATACACAATGAGCTTATTGAAACCCAATGAACTGGCACCAACCTCTGGCTTTGTTTCAAGTTATAACTTTGTCAATTCTACCAATATTATGAATTTAAACATAATACTTGATGAAAACTTCAATTCAAAATATCTAATTCACATTCACAATAAAACAATATGTATGTGGTTCTGGTTGAAATAAGTTTGCTTTCGCTTTTTCCGGGCAGTTAATTTACGTTGTTCTGCTTTTAGTTGTGCACTTATGCAGATTTTACAGTATTGGTTGCTTTTTTAAGATGTTCTGTCGTTAAATGAAATGTCTATGTAGTTCTCACTGTAAGTTTTATATCCTCTGACTGCAAGTGGTCTCTATACAAGTGTTATGGGTGTATGTTGTCATAACTAAATGGTTTCATTGTAAGTGTTATGTCTTCATGTGGTCTGAATGTAAGTCAGGTCTCTCTATAAGTGTAATGTCTTTGTGTGGTCTGACTAAAGTTTTATGTCTTTATGTGGTCTGACTGCAAGTATTATATCTTTATATGGTTTCATTGTAAGTAGTCTGACTGTTATGTCTTTATGTGTTCTTACGATAAGTGGTCTTACTTAAGTGTTAAATCTTTATGTGGTCTTGGTGTAAGTAGTCTGACTGTAATAGTTATCTATATATTGTCTGACTGTAACTGGTCTCACAATAAGAGTTACATCATTTTGTTGTCTGACTTTAAGTGGTCTCACTGTATGTGTTATATCTCTATGTGGTCTCACTATTAGTGGTCTGACTATAAGTGCTCTGATTAAGTGTTATGTCTTTATGTGATCTAACTATAAGTGTTATGTCTTTATGTTGTCTGACTGCAAGCAAATCTATATGTGGTCTGACCTGTAAGTGGTCTCATTGTAAGTCTTGAATCTTTATGTGGTTTCACAGTATAAGAGTTATATCTTTATTTTGTGGTTTCACAGTATAAGAGTTATATCTTTATATTGTGGTTTCACAGTATAAGAGTTATATATCTTTATGTTGTGGTTTCACAGTATAAGAGTTATATCTGTATGTGGTCTCACTATAAGTGTAGTGTATTTATGTTGTCTGATTGCAAGTATATCTGTAAGTGGTCTGGTTGTTAGTGTTATATCTTTATGTGGTTTCACTAAAAAAGTTACACCTTTATGTGGTCTCACTATAATAATTATATCTTTATGTGGTCTCACTATAATAGTAATATCTTTATGTGGTCTCACTATAAGACTTATATCTTTATGTGGTCTCACTATTAGAGTTATATCTTTATGTGGTATCACAGTAAGCATTAAATCTTAATGTGGTCTCACTGTATGCGTTAAATCTTTATGTGGTCTCACTGTAATTGTTATGTCTTAATTTTGTCTGACTGTAAGTGATATGCAAACAGTTATCTACACAGAAAAAAAATATACTTTTCTAAAATTGTAATTCATGTTTTTTAAAATAATGTATCTTTACCTAGTCGATTATTATAAACTGATGCCTGCTTAAGATAATCACTATCCACAACAGGAATTCTGTCTTAAAATCTATAATTTAGTTCTCAATGTAAACATTAACCAAAAAATCTATAACTAAAACCTAGAAACTTAGGTAAAACATTCTGTCTTAATTTCTTTTTTATATCAAAATTTAAATATTTTAATTTTACTTCCTGCATTACATGTGTTTTCTTAATACCTACAGATGCATAATAGCTGTTGAGGCCCTTAATTCCCAACACTGGTAGTATAATGTAGGCAATTCCTCTTCTCATCTTAGTGCCTTTCTACTCCAATAATGCCTTCTGTTTACATTTTACAAAATAGGTCTACACTACTCAACAAAAAACTAAGTCAGGCTCCATTATAACAAAAGTCTATATTTATCATTCTTGTGAACTAAACAGAATTCTTGTGAAGTAAATAAACAATGTTTATACAGTATATATATGCTGCCTTATATTTCTTGTATAACAAAACCCTCTTATTTATTACTCAACATTTAAGTTTTTTGAAGATTATTCAAATCTTTTCAAAACTAACAGTGCAGTCAATTTAACATGAAATTATGTATAATTCTCAGTATTGAAATAAGTGTGTAAGTTCTTCAACACCTGGTTAATGTCTAAAACAATAGGCTATAGCAGTCCAGTAGACTAGAACTGACTCCTAGCTAAGTTTCAAATTGGTGACAAATGTTTTCTATTCTTGCATTTATGAATATCCATGTATGAATGTAGTGCTTTTGATCCTTGTATGATGAAGCGCCTGTATCACTGTATGGGTGTTGTGCTTTGTACCTGTATGAATGAAGATCAATGTATCTCTTTATCTCTGTATTGATTTTGTATCTTAGTGGATTGGACATAGTGTTTTGTATTTCTGTAGTTTCAATACAGTGTTTTGTATCTTTGTGGTTTGGAATGTGTTTGGTATCTTAGTAGTTTTGACATAATGTTTCGTATCTTTGTGGTTTGGACATAGTTTGTTTTAATGTTTCTGTTTTGGACAAAGTGTTTTGTATCTGTGAACTTTGGACATAGTTTTTTGTATCTCTGTAGTCTGGACATATTGTTTTGTATCTCTGTGGTTTGGACAAAGTGTTTTGTATCATCTCTGTAGTCTGGACATAGTGTTTTGTATCTCTGTGGTTTGGACAAAGTGTTTTGTATCTGTGTGGTTTGGACATAGTGTTTTGTATCTCTGTAGTCTGGACATAGTGTTGTGTATCTCTATGGTTTGGACAAAGTGTTTTGTATCTTTGTAGTCTGGACATAGTGTTTTGTATCTCTGTGGTTTGGACAAAGTGTTTTGTATCTGTGTGGTTTGGACATAGTTTTTTGTATCTCTGTAGTCTGGACATAGTGTTTTGTATCTCTGTGGTTTGGACAAAGTGTTTTGTATCTCTGTGGTTTGGACAAAGTGTTTTGTATCTCTGTAGTCTGGACATAGTGTTTCGTATCTCTGTGGTTTGGACAAAGTGTTTTGTATCTCTGTAGTCTGGACATAGTGTTTTGTATCTCTGTGGTTTGGACAAAGTGTTTTGTATCTGTGTGGTTTGGACATAGTTTTTTGTATCTCTGTAGTCTGGACATAGTGTTTTGTATCTCTGTGGTTTGGACATAGTGTTTTGTATCTGTGTGGTTTGGACATAGTTTTTTGTATCTCTGTGGTTTGGACAAAGTGTTTTGTATCTCTGTGGTTTGGACAAAGTGTTTTGTATCTCTGTAGTCTGGACATAGTGTTTTGTATCTCTGTGGTTTGGACAAAGTCTTATGTATCTGTGTGGTTTGGACATAGTTTTTTGTATCTCTGTAGTCTGGACATAGTGTTTTGTATCTCTGTGGTTTGGACAAAGTGTTTTGTATCTGTGTGGTTTGGACAAAGTGTTTTGTATCTGTGTGGTTTGGACAAAGTGTGTTGTATCTCTGTGATTTGGACAAAGTGTTTTGTATCTCTGCGGTTTGGACAAAGTGTTTTGTATCTCTGTGGTTTGGACTAAGTGTTTTGTATCTCTGTGGTTTGGACAAAGTGTTTTGTATCTCTGTGGTTTTGACAAAGTGTGTTGTATCTCTGTAGTCTGGACATAGTGTTTTGTATCTCTGTGGTTTGGACAAAGTGTTTTGTATCTCTGTGGTTTGGACAAAGTGTTTTGCATCTCTGTGGTTTGGACAAAGTGTTTTGTATCTGTGTGGTTTGGACAAAGTGTTTTGTATCTCTGTGATTTGTACAAAGTGTTTTGTATCTCTGTGGTTTGGACAAAGTGTTTTGTATCTCTGTGGTTTGTACAAAGTGTTTAGTATCTCTGTGGTTTGGACAAAGTGTTTTGTATCTCTGTAGTCTGGACATAGTGGTTTTTTTTTTCTGTGGTTTGTACATACTGTTTTCTTTATCAAATGTTTTTAGTTTTCAAAATTTCTCTCCCTTATCATCTGGTTTATTTTTCATTCAATGATTCCAAGGTTCAGTTGTCAGTACAATATAGCAATTTTGGTGTCATTTCGATTTCTAACAAAATCATTTGTACTTAAATCTTCAGCGAGGTTCAACATCAAATATATTTTCAAATTGTACCTATTTTGTTTCAGATATAAACAGGTTTGTTGCAAAGTGAGCAAAAGTAATGAAAGAAGATAGCTGGTGAATGTCTTGACCTGAAATTTGTCACAACAAGAATGTGTCCAAAGTACACGGATGCCCCACTCGCACTATCATTTTCCATGTTCAATGGACCTTGAAAATGGGTAAAAAGTTTAATTTGTCTTTGAAATTAGAAAGATCATATCATAAGGAACATATGTAATAAGTTTCAAGTTGATTGGACTTCAGCTTCATCAAAAACTACCTTGACCAAAAACTTTAACCTGAAGCGGGACAGACTGACGCACAGACAGACGGACGAACGGAGGCACAGACCAGAAAACATAATGCCCCTCTACTATCGTAGGTGGGGCATAAAAAGACGAACAGATAAAGGACAGTTGAGTGAGTTGACCAGTTTATTTTTGCTATTGGTTGCCCCCTTTTTGATTGACAATTTTTCAATAGGATATCTTCTGTTCAAACTTAAAACAAAAAGATATTTAAAACAGAAATACATTGTTTTTAATACAATTAGCCATAGTTTTATAATTTTAAAATATTCAAAGGTTTAAATGTAACATGATTATATATAAAAGGTTTAGAAAATATAAGTGTTAAAAATCTCCTTAAATGTGTATTGTAAATCAGTGAGCTTAACTGTTCAATAGGGTAGATTTACACCAAGATAAAAGTCGTTCACTTATTGATCTTATAGTGTTTAATGTTAATGGTTTGCTTTGATATAGTATTACGTAATACAAGAGAAATATAGATCTGAAGTTGAGCCATTACTTGGTCAAGTTTATTGCACTTGTTATGTACAATCTTGTGGAAAGAACAACTTGCTCGGTTTTAGCACTATTAAAACAAAAAAATTTAACCTCTGGATGTTATGTTTATATTTGTTGTAAAAAACAGAAAAAGTTCAATAAAAATAATAAAAATACAAATTTCCTACAATGGCTTGATTGAGAAGAAATATTAGAAGAGATAACCATTAGGTTATATGGTAAATTTCACCCCCCAAAAAATAATAATTCCAAAGTTAATGAAGGAAAATATATACTTGAACAATATCACAATCACATAAAATACTGTAAACATTTTTATAAGGGAATATGTATCATTCGTTCAAACAATTTCACATCTCTTGAATCAAAGCAGCTACAATTACAGATTGAGCATTTTCTGCAATTGCATTTATGATCACCCCTAGTTTTTGGTGGGGTTCGTGTTGTTTATTCTTTAGTTTTCTATGTTGTGTCATGTGTACTATTGTTTTTCTGTTTGTCTTTTTCATTTTTAGCCATGGCGTTGTCAGTTTGTTTTAGATTTATGAGTTTGACTGTCCCTTTGGTATCTTTTGTCCCTCTTTTATGAAACTTGCATTTTATCCTTTTATCAACTATTTGCTGGAGTCATGAAACAATTATGAATAAATTCAAGAGAATACCAAATATCTGCCATCAACTTCTAATTCCCCATAGAGATATGACAACAGACCACCAAGAAATTCCTAACATAAGACAGCAATGTTCAGTTTGTTCTATAGCACTTAAATTTGGTAAAAACTAGCAACATTCAATTGATTCTGTAGCTTAAATGTGATAAAAACTATTTCAAAATTGTTATACAAACAATCATTTCCGAATAAAAATAAAAATTTAATGGAATTCAATACTTTTATTAAAAAAATAAATAATAGATGAAAAATGTTCAGGAATTTCAAATAATTGAGTAAAATTCTAGTGCAAGCTAATTACACCATAGGATATATTGACTGATTATATCAAAATCGTGAGGAAATTGAAATCTATACGGCAATAATATTCAATAAAAAGTTCATTGCGCCTGATTTAACTTCAATAATCGTAGACAAGTCAGACTTACATGTCTGAAAATTAAACGATAGCCTAAATCAACATTTATTAATTACAATGAAATCTTTGGCCATAAATGTTCCGTGAAAATCTTCCCAAGTAAGGAAAAGTAATTGTTATATTGTAATCTATACTAGATTATAGGGTACCAGGTATAGTCTATTTAAGGACATGACTTGAAGTATATATTCCGTTAAATAAACCGCAATATCTTTAGGGATACAAATAACCGAAAACCACAATGATCGCCTCAAAACCACAACAAACCACAACTGCCAAATTATCAAGTTCATCTTGTATACCCACTTCAACACAATCCAATTGCTGTTGAAATTGATTTAACCTTTCTATTTTAAATCACACCAAACCAGATTAAAATTATATTATGTATAATTTAAACATACAAATCTTCAAAGGGTATTGAAATATGACCAAATACTTGGTTTATAGTAAAAATTGTTTTGTTATTTCTCTTAGCTTATTAATTTCATAACTTTCAAAAACATCAATATTTACACTATATTCGTGACAATTGAAACCTTGTGTGAAAATAAAATATACAGAGGTAAAAATAGTATCAATTGTTGTAGATTGTATGATAAAAAGAATTCTTAGATTATCATCAAAATTGTTAAAAGTTACAATAGAAACAATTTTCGAATCTTAAAAAATCTTTCAGATAATATCTTCATTTCTAAAGAAAAAATATACCCTTTTAATGAGGTATGCTTTATTAGGGATGAAATTTTACACAAATCAAGAAAAACTAAGTGAATCAGTCCAATACTTATATGGCCCATATTTCCTTTATTATACAAAAAATATTTGAAGATGTAAATTTTAATATTACCTTTAGGAAGTTGACTGATTATCCAACCCCTCAAACAAACTTTTTCTTTGCATTTGAGAAAAATCTAAAGTTTGATTTAAATTTTATAGACTATACAGTCATTTTATTATAATGAATAAATGTGTTTATATTAACTTACTAAGCAAACATTTTTATAAAAATTTTGGACACACATTTTCATTATTTAACTGTTTTGCACTTTTCAAACCAAATAAGGACCAAAAAAACTTGCTTTATACACTAAAAGAGAAGATTAATTTTTTTTCATATAATTAAAAATATAGCTACCTTTCCATTTTTCTCAAGTTGCTTTTTCCTTTCCTTTGATTTTTTGCTCATACAATCCAGAGAGTGGCTAGCACCCATGATAGTATATTTTTCACATATTCACCTCATTTCCAATTTTATATAAATTGTTACTTTCAAGAAATTAGCGTTGATTAGTCCTAAAGTTTCAATTAAATCCATTTCACTTTCATTTCTTAAACACCTGTTCAACCAGAACCAAATAGAGTCATTCCACTATAATTATAGGGAGGTTAACTTAATTGTTTATATCTATACCTATATATTACCTACATTACAACTAAATCGAACTAAAACCTGATCACCCCTTTTAAATTTAAACCAGGATTTAAATTTGAATTATGACTGTATGTGTATTGGACTCAAAAGTACTTTAACAGAACTTTTGTAAACCAAAATATTGGGATTTTTAAGGTTGATAATGGGACAATATTTACCTACTATTCTTTAAAATTACTAAAACTGCATTCAATATTTATTTATTTTTTATAAACAGGGTGTTAATAGTTTTAACAATTATGTATTGTCTATTAAATAATATCTTGGCAAAGGGACAATAAGTCATTCATTTAAAACCAAAATGCACAAAATCTTTCCGATCGTGGATTATGTATTGATGAACTGACAGCATAAACAATTTTATAATTTTCGTAAATGTTTTTAATGACAGTTCATACTGTGGTTTAAATCCAACATAATAACTGTTTGGGTATCTTATAATCTGTTATGGCAGGCGATAATTGCGGTTTATATTTTACGGCATTGTCTGCAAGACCACCATTGACTGACCTATGGGCTTTTAATTTAGACATAAATAAATTTGTGGCAAAAATACTATTAAAAAAAATCTGAGAGTGTGTTTTGACTTTAAATATTTACAGCTATATTTTCTAACAATATTTCTTTTCCAGTTGAATTCATTTTTTGAAAAACTGATGTTTCTGTGATTTCACATCTACCTTTAATGTAGATCAAATCTAATATCTCTTTTAAGCTTTTTGATAAACATTTAAATTGACTTTGTGAAGTTTGTGTAGATAGTCAACAATCTTTTTTTTTAAGAAAATCTCATGCAAAGCTATATCATGTTTGTTTCTGTTGTTAACATTCCAATATTTTCTAAAGATATTCCCAAGAGGCAAGAAAAAATCTACATTCAAGGACAGATATTTGCAACAATTTAAAAGTCAATTTTTATTGTGATATTTATTTTTTTTGGCTGCTGATTAAATTCTTATAGAAGACCAGGTCAGAAAATGTTGGTTGCTGCAAGGCCCCTGCTTTCTGCAACCTTGAAAATTTACTTGGATGAAAAAGTTCCCCTCACTCAAAAATGCTCTAGAAATTGAATGCCTTGAATTGGTTAATTATTTTGGATTGATCTGTTAAAAAATATCAATATCCGTTGGATAAAATGTTTCAATTTCTATGGTTAAAAAATATGCACCTTTTCAAAGTCATTAAAATTTATATTTCAATGAATATTTAAATTTGTGGTTTCCCTTTACCATAAAAACATGTATGTCATGAATATTAATGAATCAAAATTCATTTGTTTACTGTTGTGTTCTTTCTAAATACGTATGAAATATTTGCCACTGGCTATAAAACAAATTATAAATTAATGTTTGTTATAATGGCTAAGTTTCAATGTATTCAAACTAGAAGTCTGTAAATTATTTAACATATCAATGGTAATTTTTCTATAACATATATTTTATTGCTTCGACTCAAGTTAAACAAATAGATTTATCAACAGTTAGTTTGAATTGATTGACAACCATTGAATAGTTGGGTGCATTTAATCAATACGACCATGTATATGCTTGCTGTATTATGCAGTAAAATCTTTTAAGATCTTTAGGTAGATAATTTATGACAGGCATTTTACAGGAAATAAAATATCATATATTAACTTAAATGTCATATATTATCTTTTTAACACAGTGCAAAAGTAAATATTAAGTTACTATGTAAAGAAACTGTCATTTTTTAAGATTAATCAATATTTTAAGATACATGTATAAACTTTAAATTATGTTTCACCAGGTTTATCTCCCTTTAATCAAGTTTTCATAAAGAATGAAGAGTTGTTGCCCATTTAATTATACTATTGTTTTATCTTTCTATTTTCCATTCTGTAAGTAATGTTCTTAAAGATGAAAATCTTTTCAATTTGCATATAAAATTTGATTGAATCCTGTTTAATGTATAAAAAGCAGCAAAAGTGTGAGCTGCACATACAATTTTAAAGCCATATATTTGAAAGTGTTGTAACTATAATTATTGTTGTTGAAATCATTCATTGCTTTTCCAGACTTGCTGTCCTAGAACTATATGTTGACCTTTTATTTTTTTAGTCAAATAGTGTTTGATAGTTGTATAGTTAACTGACATCTCTTTTTATTCAAAAATGTGTGGGTATATATACTTTCAAAGATATCATTAACTTAACAATTAGTCACATCAAATCTGATAACCTCATGTAAAAGATCTGTACAAAGATGATTTCATTCCTTTAAAATTTTCACAGAAACCATCATAATTTGGTAAACTATTATTGCATACATCCATGTAATATATGACCATGGATATGCAGTTATGCTCCTATTGTTTTAACCCCAATTCCATTATCTTTAACCAGAAATTGACCTTTAAGCAAATGCCATTAATTACACAATGGATGCCACTTGTTGAACAGGAATTACTTTACCTTTGGAAGTACCAAATATAAAAATAAGGCATGTGATGAGATTGCCAATGAGACAACAATCCAACGGATTTCCAATGAGACAACAATCCAACAGATTTTCAATGAGACAACAACCCAACAGATTTCCAATGAGACAACAATCCAACAGATTTCCAATGAGACAACAATCCAACAGATTTCCAATGAGACAAAAATACAACAGATTTCCAATGAGACAACAATCCAACAGATTTCCAATGAGACAACAATCCAACAGATTTCCAATGAGCCAACAATCCAACAGATTTCCAATGAGACAACAATCCAACAGATTTCCAATGAGACAACAATCCAACAGATTTCCAATGAAGTTAAACTGCAATTCTTTTTTTTTATTTCAATCTTTGATTTTCTCTGTATTTTTTTTTTGTGGACTGTTGATTGACTTTTCTTCTTCTTTTTTCTTTTTGGTAATGGTGCTATCTTTTTTTTTCAGCAACCTTTAATTATTTTTATGCCTTTCTCTTTTCATCAACTATAACACTGTCTTCCCTTTTTAGTAAAGATCCTTTTTCAAGATGTAAAATGATGTTAAAAATTGAAATTTATGTTCTATTAATTAAGTCAATAAGTTCCAAAAAATAAATTGATACTATGTATTAGACTGCACTTGTAAGTACACAAAGTCTTTCAAATATATGTAGAGCACACAAACTATTAATAGCCAAACTGACCAGCATTAGCAATTATGGATCTAATGAAACTGTCAGTGATATTTACCTGTTCATGCATTAAAGGCTAAGCCTACAAAATCCAAACAATTTGAAAGTGGTGATAATGATAACCTTCTTTACCTTAATTGTTTTGATTTATCTGGATAATTTTAATATGCAGTTTGATTTGATTTTTATTGTAGTATATATCTTTTTTTGTTGGGTTTACAGATGAGGTTGATGACATCATGCATGTTGTTACCATAGTTAGGCATCCTAAGGTCACCAAACAAATTTAAAAAAAATATGTTCTGAATGATGACTTCAGAGGCAAATTAGAGTTATCCTTCTTTAGACATAAAATAATTATGAAAGAAAGATAACTCTGTCTCAACTGTAAAATAAAAATTCATGAAACTTTAAAAGCACTTTATTGCATCACTGGGGAAACACTAAACAATAGTGTCACAAAGTTATTTGCTCTAAGATTAGGTTAAGATGTTTGATAAACATTCCTGAGATATATTTGGTTTAACCTAGTTGGTGTAACATGGTACCATAATATGATTTAAATAGCCAATCTGATGTTAAATTTGTTTCTGGATCCACAAAACAAGCATTGTTACATTTATCCATTAGCATTGTTTGTTCATAAATAAAGGTTGTATAACATCATCAATTTGACTATATATAAACTACTATGGAATTATATATTTTTGCCAGTTAACCTTAAAATGAGAATAAAATAAGTCTCCACATACAGTATATACAGTATATTTTATACTCATACTAAGGTTAACTGCCAAAAAATAAAAATAAAAACGTTTTTCACATATAAATCATGCAATTTAAAATATAAAATGTTTGTGTATATTATTCTGATTTACCTAAATTTACATTTGTTATGAAGAATAAGGGTGCAATTCAATTCACTTCAATTATTGCAGTTTTATACAAACATTCTTAGGGACATTCTGTATAAAGCATATACATTGGAGGGGGAAAAAAGAACCCCAAAAAACATGCGAGTCATAATGCTGCAAATCCAAATAATATCTTCTATTTCCCACAGTAGATTCTGTTATCATTTAACTTTAAACTCTAGAATGAAGTCACATATTTTTTTATAATTTGGTGTACAAGATTGATTAGCAGTCCATTTTTACAATAGTGGAGGAAACCAGAGTGCCCAGAGAGAAGTATGATCTTCAGCTAGAAAACTGACAATCCTTAGTCAAATAAGATTGAAGAATAGCACACCTGCCACCAACAGGGTACAATTCACAACCTCAGTGCTGACAGGCTAGTGATACAGTTATTGGACTACTGTGACTACTTAGCTTCTGAGGCAGAAAATTTTGCATTTATCTATGCTGCCTGTTAAAGAGAACAAGTTTCTAATCTTATGCTGATGAAATTAATCATGGTCCTACATATTCTGTTAACAGATATTGATTTAATTTACAAGTATTTTTTTAAAAAAAACTAAATAAAATCTCATGACTATCTTTCAGAACCAATTTGTAATTAATGATTTTCTAATTAAAATCTCATTTAAAGGAGCAATTTGTGCGTTTTTGCTCTGTTAATATTAAGACAAGATGTGGTATGATTGCCATTGAGACAACTATACACCCAAGATCAAAAGATAAGGATATAAAACAACTATAAACAATAATTGTGGGACATCCATTTCCATCACATTTACTTTTTCTTCGCATATATAATTGACTTAGTTAATTTCAGAGAGTATCATCCAATCAATTGCTAACGTTTTGTATTGAAATATATAATTTGATAAATCCTCCGTTTTTATAGAAACTAAGTTTCAATCTCACATAGCAAAGTTGAACTAACAAATTTTGACAACTCTTGATTGTAGCTCCCAATGTATTTATTCATATCTGACCCCCTAAACATGTACATGTATATATTCATATAGGGCCTTCTTCACATGCAATTATTAGGTCTTTCCACTTTTTGTGGAAAGACCTTTTGTTTTTCTTCTCCTGTTTTTTTTTTTTTTTTTTTTCCTTCTGCCATCTGAGATGCTTTTTTGTTTTACAACATATCGAATGGATTTTTGGCCAATGATGTTGTACAGAAATGGGGGTTTCAAAAGTCACCCTGTGTGACCGAACACTTATTCTTTATGGAAGTTATTTCCCTTTAAAAATTTAAGATAGGCGATATGTTGGATAAATTTATACATTTTAAGTCGTAGAGGCTTAAACTCTTCTTATATGGAGTCCTTGGTTCATTTGGCGAAAATTGAGGTCAAGGTCAAAGGTCAAGGTCATGTTCTAAATTTTGAATTTTGCTTGTTATCTTTACCGTATTCGGCCGTGTATTGTCCGCATTTGTGTATAGTCCGCACCCCTTCTTCATCCCCAAATATCGAGGAAAAAGTCTAGTTCGCTTGTATAGTCCGCGGCAACTTTTGACAAGATCGGGTCCGCGAACAATGACGGAAAGTGCCGAATTTGCGGTATTTTTTTTTTATTATTTTTTTGCCGAGATCGGCAATATAGTAAGTATTGATGTTAAAGAGATCGATAGTCAGTTAAAACTTATAAGTTTTTGAATGGGATCTTTAAAGATATATTTATAATCTTTGTTAGAGATTGCAACACAGTAATCATTGTTGTTAAAAGATCGATGATGAATATAAAATTATGATCAATTTGTAAAAGAGGACTTAAAAGATATGTATTTAATCTATTTTAAAAGTCTTCAAAAGATTCTGTTTAATTGCTTAATTAAATCGTATTTCAGAATATCATTCTTTACTAATTAATTTAAAGTCCCAAACAATGAAAGTAAGAACTGTATTCATGAAATAAATGTTAATTAATTCAATCATGTACATTTAACTATCGGCTTATCACTTTTGATATCATTGTAAGTGGTAGCTTGCCCAAGCCAATAAACTGTTTAAAATTCTAAAAATAAATATTTGGTATGCTATCAAACAAAAGAAAATTAAAGATCAAACATTTAAGATCGAAAATGAATTCAACTCAGACTGTAAAAACCAAGCTTATCCCTTTTGGTATATAAAGAAATGTTTAATAATCTCTATCATACCTTCGAATTGTCATTACCAGAAGATGGTGATAGTCAATATGGAGATGGGATAACCATAAACAAAACTATTGCAAGACTTTTGACAGCAAAGATAATTAAAACAAGCCCGCTACAAAAAGAAAATTTAAGTGATATTATACAAAAAGAAAAGTTAGTCGAAGATAAAATTACAACAACAGATATTCTTACACATTTACAAACAACTACAAATGTATCAGACTTAATAAAATGCCTACAAAGGATAAATCAAGATCTATATATGGTAACATGTAAAGATAGTACAAGTCTGCAAACTTTTTTGGGGAAATTTGCTAAATTTCAAATAGGTAACACTGAATTTACGACAGAAAAGGCTGGTCCTCTCCAATGGGAGAACAAAAAAGATTTCATAGATGTTCTTATATACGGGATGCCGTTTGAAGTTAAGCCTGCAATTGTTCACAAAAAAATCAGTCAATATGGAAAAATAATCAAACTGATATCGCCTACATTTAAAAACTTTCCTTCTATTCAGTCGGGAGTTAGAATTGTTAGAATTGCATCAATGGAAAAACCGATTCCAAGAAAAATATACATTCAGGGGCAGCTTGTTACTATAAGATACGAGGGCCAACAAAATCTAAAAAAATGCTACAAATGCAATGAATATGGTCACATTGCTATAGATTGCAAAAATGAGCCAAAACGTAGATGGGAACAAAAAGAATATTGTTTTAAGTGTGGTCGCAATGGACACAAATCTACAGAATGTTATAATGACAAAGATGAACCTAATACTAATAACACTTATGACAATGACAATAGTGATCAAGGAAACCTAAAAACGTATGATACCTCTCAATATGCTGAAATACATGATAGAAATATAGACAGGTCTTACACACATTCCACATTCGGTAGTTTTGATACGGGAACTAGGTATTTTGGACAGGGTTTTCCTTCACCACCGAAAAAAGATCATATAGAAAATACAGAGGAGTTTTGTCACAAGTGAAATTTTTGATAACAATTTAGAATCAAATAATCAATACCAAACAGAGAACACAACATACAAAAACAATTTGGAAATCGAAGAATCGTGGGAACAAGACAATCAGGACAACATTACAAACAAACAAGAAATCATACAACAGAATGAGTTACAAATTGGAGAAATAATAGAAATATCTTGTGAACATAAAGAAAAAACAGTTGAAACAGACGAAACCGAAAATATTTCAGTGTTTACAAGAAATGAACAAAATTTTGAAACAGAATCTGAAGATTTTGTTGAAAATAAAGAAATAGATACACAGATAAAAGAAAACGAACTAATTGAAAATAAGAATACAGAAGCTAAGAAAAAGAAGGACAAAACTAAAGTAGGGAAAAAGAAAACAGAAGAAAAGACGGAAGATAAAGACAAGACAAAAAGTTCAAAAACTACACACAAAAAAGGAGAAACACACAGTGATAAGACAAAAAAAGATGAGCCGAAAACAGATAGCAAAGCTACTTTAGCAAATAAAAGGGCGAGAAATTCAACCGGAGATGGTAAAAAGCAAGAGCACACACAAAAGAAAACAAAGGTACAAACACCGACAACTCAAACTTTAAAATGATGCATGCTAAACTAACATTTCTTTATAGCACACTACTTATGTTAAGTATTTTGAAAATTATAAGTGTGAATATTAGAAGAAGTTTTGAAACAAAAATAGATGGTATAATTAGAGATTATGGTGATTGTGAAATCATTTGCTTGCAGGAATGTGGTTATATTAAGCAACATGTTATTAGCAATTTAGAAAATAATACAGACTTTAAAATATTTTTTTCGCAAGGAGAGTTACATACGAAAGGTGTGGTAACCTTAGTAAAAAAAGATATTGAATGTACAAACCATTACTTTAACAGCAATATATTGAAAGGTAGATTGGTACATACTAGTTTCAAAACTAATGACAAAGTAATAAATGTAATGAACATTTATAGTCCTACAAAATCCACAGGACAACAAGGTTTCTTTTATAGAGAAATGATAGAATACTGTGCAAGTATAAATATAGAATCGCATAGAAATATTATGTTGGGAGATTTTAACTGTATTGATCAAAAGATTGATACAAAAAACCCAAATGTTGTACTTGATAACACTGTAATTTTGTTATATAAAGAATTGTGTACCATGTTAAATACACTAGATAGCTATAGATATAAATATCCTAAAAAAATAAGCTATACTTTTATAGGTAATAAAGGTGCTAAAACTAGAATAGACAAAATATGTATATCTGAAGCATTAAAACATAAGATAAGAGATCTTAAGCATATACCCTATCAATATAGTGACCACAAGATCGTATATATATCCTTGAAACTTCAAAAAACTAAATGGGGAAATGGTTATTGGAAAATGAATGATAGTTTATTGGACAAAGAGCATTATACCGAATACATAAACAACTTTTGGATAAATTGGAAACAAATGAAGAGTAACTATAACATTTTAGATTGGTGGGAAATTGGAAAGAAAAAAATTAAAGAATTGACAATACGTTTCTCAAAGCAATTAGTAGCTCGCGAAAGAAAAGAACTTTCAGAAGCATATATGCAACTTGAGAAAGAAGAAAATAAAATTCAGCCTGACCAAATCACCATTGATAACTTAAGTGAAACTATAATTAAATTAGAAAATAAGGAAAAAATGGGAACAATAATACGTTCAAGACAAGATTATTACGAAGAAGATATAGATAACATAGATTTCTTTAAGCAAGCAGAGGAAAAAAGAGGAGATAAACGAGAAGTAGAAAGTGTATTTGACAAAAATGGAAAATCATGCACATCTAAAAGTGAGGTGATTAAAATAGTGACAGATTTTTATTCCGAATTGTATAAGTCCCAAAACATTGATAGACAATCAATGACAAACTATTTAGAAGATTTGAATCTAAATAAATTAACAGAAGAAGATAAAACAAACTTTGATACCTTTATAACACAAGATGAATGTCTTAAATTATTGAAGGATTTCAAAAATAACAAATCTCCAGGAGTTGATGGATTAGGAAAGTCTTTTTACTTAAAATTCTGGAACATAATAGGGGAAGACCTGGTGGAAGTTTTGAACAATGTGTATTTAAACGGAGAACTCACAGAAACCATGAAGACAGGACTGATCTCACTAATATATAAAAATAAGGGTAATAGAAAAGATATGAAACAATGGCGACCGATTAGTCTACTATGTGTTGATTACAAAATTCTTACTAAATTTTTAAGTAAAAACTTGTCAAAAATATTAAACAAATTGTTAGATAAAAATCAAACAGGTGCAGGACCTGACAAATTAATATCAGACAATCTTTTATCTATAGAAAGTATATTGGAGTATATGGATTTGAATGGCATAAGTGGTATATTAATCTCATTTGACCAGGAGAAGGCTTTTGATCGGGTGGAACATGAATTTATCATACAAGTATTAAAAGCGATGAATTTTCCGTCGAACTTTATAAGATGGATTGAAATCATCTACACTAACATATCAAGTAAGGTTATTATAAATGGAGCACTTAGTGACAAAATTGAAATTACAAGATCCATAAGACAAGGATGCCCAATAAGTATGAGTATATATGCTGTCATAATAGAAGCATTAGCATGTAAAGTTCGCAGAAACAATAATATACAGGGAATACAAATTCCTAATCATAACACAAATGTAAAACTTTTTCAACATGCAGATGATTGTTCTATTATATCGACGAATCTAACAGACTATGAAAAATTACTAGAAGAATTTAAACAATTTGGTTTGGTATCAGGCTCGAAAATTAATGAAAACAAAACCGAAATTTTGAAAATTGGAAATCCTAATACAAAACACTTTTGCAGTATAAACAAACTAATCAAAGACGAAATTAAAGTCCTTGGAATATGGTTTGGAAAAAATGCAGTTGAAATTAATTGGAAAAAGAAATTTTATGGACTAATACAACAGATAGACAAATGGAAAAAAAGAAAATTCCGATATAAACATAAAGTTTTAATTTTAAACACTTATATAATTAGTAAATTCTTGTATACTGCAAGAATATATCCACCTAGTGAATTTTATATAAAGAAAATAAATAAAGCGATTTATGATTTTTTCTGGGACAACATTGAGCTGTTGAACAGGGCAACAATTACTAAACAATATAAAGATGGTGGACAACAAGTACCTGACATTAAACTGAAATGTGAAGCATTACTTCTATATAGAATAACTCAAGTTTTAAATGGAAATTCGTCTGTTTGGACATCATTATATATTTATTTCATAGGAATCACCACAAGAGCCATAATTCCAAAACTAGCAGAAAATATGTATAGACATTCTGTGGTCACTATAGGGCAATATAAAAGATTAAAATGTATATATCTTAAATATCAAAGTAATATTATACTTTATAAGAAAAGCTTTAAAGATGTTTATTTACAGTTGCTAGAATTGAATAATGTTATAAGCAAGATTGAAATATTATACCCAAATGTAAATTTCCAACATATATGGATTAACTTGCAAAGGGTGAACAATATGTATATAAGAGATTTTATTTATAAAGTTGTACATATGATACTGCCAACAGGGGCTTGGCTCTCAAGGAGAAAATTTTACAGGCAAACATACAAATGTAGCTATTGTGATAATCATGTTGAAACGTTAGATCACCTTTTTACAAAATGTGTAAATCTGACATATTTCAGAACCTTAGTATGTAATATTATACAAAATGAAAAAAAAAATCAAAATTTTACTATGAATACAAATACATGTATACTATTTAATATTGATATAGACTTGTTTCCATATGTTTATGGATATATACACAGTATTTGGACTTGCAGATATATGCCAATAGAAGAACACTTATTAGAAAGACTAATGTTAAAATACTACAAAGATGAACTTTCATACAAACATTTGAATAATATTGTACAGTAGTTTTCTTTTTTTGTTAAAATAAAATTTGAATAAAAAAGCACAATGATGAGAAAGTTGACCAAAACAAAACCATCAGTATCGACCCTAATATAGGTGATTGACATGATGTGTAAAATGTGTTTTTGATATATGAATTTTACTACCTTTAAGTTTTGTAATCTATTTTTGACTCTATCTTTTGACTTCCTTCTTAGCATGTGTATTCACAACTAAACTTAAACTCAAATCTTTTATAACCTGCTATTTTTTATATTTTGTTTTGTTAAATTGTGTACAATTGTTTTAAATGTGATCGTTAATTTTTCTATAAAGTCAACAACAATCTGAGTGCTATATAAAAAAAAAAAAAAAAAAGACGATGGGTAAAATACGTCAGTCCTTCACCGTCAAAGAAAAACTTAAAGTTGTCGCCTATGCTGAAGCCCACGGTAACCGTGCCGCTGGTCGAGAGTTCACCATTGATGAGAAAAATGTCCGTAATTGGAGAAAACTAAAAGAACGTCTGCAAAAAATGCCAAAATCAAAAAAAGCCAACAGGGGTAGTGCCCCTCACTTCCCTGATCTTGAAAAGGCCCTAATGCCCTGGGTAACAGATCGTAGACAACAAGGCTTTGCCCTATCTACAACAGAGTTGCGTCTTAAAGCAATTCACTTGTCAAAATCACTGCCTGATCATAAGAACTTCAGAGGCTCTATAGACTGGTGTTATGGGTTTTTACGTCGTCATGATTTGTCAATCCGTCGTCGTACCCATATTTCTCAAAAACTTCCAGCTGACTATGAAGATAAACTTCTAGAATTTCAAAAGTATATCATAAAAGTACGGAAGCAAAATAATTATCTTTTGTCTCAGATAGGCAATGCAGATCAAACTCCTCTCACATTTGATTTACCGGGGCTGATACAACCATTGATCATAAGGGTACATCAACCGTAAATATAAGAACAACTGGCAATGAAAAAAATCGGTTTACCGTCATGTTAGCATGCACAGCAGACGGGGGAAAGCTTCCACCCTATGTTGTATTTAAAAGAAAAACTATGCCAAAGATGCCTTTCCCTAAAGGTATAATAGTTCAGGTACATCAAAATGGTTGGTTTGATGACCGCATTACAAAAGATTGGTTGACCCGAGTGTGGGGTAGGCGACCCGGTGCAGGACTCAGTCGTAGTTTGCTAGTGTTAGATGCCTTTAGATGCCACAAGTCAGAGGAAGTAAAGACTCAACTGAAGGACGAACATAAATCCGATCTTGCCATTATCCCGGGTGGTATGACTAGTATTTTACAACCCCTTGACGTTAGCATCAACAAGCCAATGAAGGTTGCACTTCGACAGAAATGGAACGCCTGGATCAGCGGAGATGACCATTCATTCACCAACACAGGTAGAATGCGCAAGCCAGAAATGCCAGTCATCTGTTCCTGGATAGTAGAAGCGTGGGAGGAACTTGACCCTCAAATCATCATCAGATCCTTCAAGAAATGCACAATTTCTAATGCCCTCGACGGATCCGAAGATGACATGGTATGGGAAGAACACGTCCAAGCTTCCACTCCACCACCAGAAGATGAAGGTGAAGAAGATGAAGAACTAGAAGATGATAGGGACATCTACTACTATGATGAAGATGAAGATGACGACATGCCACTGGCCGCACTTAGAGACATCTTTGCCATATTCCGTGAAGAAGACGAAGCATCATTTGATGGTTTTTAATTATTAAAACATTTTAGTGCTATTGTGACATTTTTAGTGCTTTTGTGACATTGAGCTAGATTGTATTATCATTTAACTTTAATAGTGCATCATATTCTGATATACTTTGTATTGTTATGTTTGATGTTTAAAAATTGATTAGAACTCATTAAACTGTTATAACTCTTTAATCTTATCATTTCTTTTATTGATTTGAAGAACTGCCTCAGGTTATTGAATTACATTCATCATTTGTCAAAAGTTGACATGGTTAATTAATTGCTTTCAACACAAACCCGTAAACTCATTCATGTAAGACGAACACCTGCACAATATGACCTTTCACCTGGAAATATAGTTTCGTATACAAAATTCCACTTCTTTCGGGTTTACACTTTCAGTATTTATGGTTACGATTTACAATTAAAAAAATGTCAGGTTTTGATTTATTTACGTCGATAAGTTAAGAGTTGAACACAAAAAGTCGGAATACGAAAATTTTTGATACTTTAATCACACACTTTCAAAATGGCGCATCGTTGTTTACTTGTACTGTACACCTGTACACACGCGAATAATATTAAATAAATCGATCTTGGGAAGATTTCACTAGGTTTCAACTTGACTATTATGGTTTTACCATTGAAGGGTTCATCTTTCATTGATATTCAGGATTCAGGTACACTGTTGAGATGCAATGACACAAATTTGACCAAATCCGAAACAAAGCGGACATTCGATCAAAGGCTGATTTTTATGCAAATTACTAAGTCAACACTGTTAGATTGTTTATTTTATTTAAAAAAATACAAAGAGTAGTCAAGAATACAGTTAGATTGTTTATTTTATTTCTAAATAGTACAAAGAGTTGTCAAGAATACATTATAACATTGACAACACATGATGTTTCTGTTTTCTTGGCCAAACCTCGTTCAACATCGTATCCGAACTCTGGAAAAAAAGGTCATGAAATCCTATAGTACTGCATAGTCCGCACCCCTTCCATCAATTTCATTCCCAGGGTAAAAAACCGCGGACTATACACCCCTTTATACGGTATTCAAAAGAAACCGTAACAGTTAATGATATAATGTGTTTTCCAAATAACTGTTTACGAAAAGGCGCAACTTCAACCCATTTAAGTCGAAGTGTTTTGGTCAACCCTTATAGGAGTTTTCTCCCCTTTTGTATATAAATCTGTATTTCTCCACAAATATACAAGTGATTGACCTGGGGTCTTTTGATTTTGAGATCACTGACCTATAAACTTGAAATTGAGGTTAAAGTCAAGATATTGACCTTTGCTAAGGCAGCAACCATTTGATTTTCTGGGGGGGGCTATGGTTTTTTTTTCTGTACAAACTTTTTTTTTCGCCTGCGGCGAAAAACAATCTATTTTTTTCACGACAAGTCGAAAACAATTTTTTTCTTTCAATTTTAGCATTACATATAGTGGCAGCTGAGGGTGAAACAAACAAATTTTTTTTCTCAGAATCAAAAACAAATTATTTTTTTCTCCAAAAACTGGAAACAAACTTTTTTTTCCAAAAAAAACCATAGCCCCCCCCAGAAAATCAAATGGTTGCTGCCTAAAAATTCTTTCTTGTTCATTTTAAAACAATTAAGTCTTCTGCATATACATATTAATCTTATTTTTTTATATCAGCTTGAAATACCAAATAACATCAACAAGGAGTGACATTTTCTAACATTGTTTTTTTTAAATTTCATTCTTATTATCGAGGTGGAAAGACCTTCAATTATTCTCTGAAGAATTGGTTTTTAAATTTTTACTGGACCTCTTCAGCATATATAATTTTTTGAATTTTAAATCAGAAACCAAATAAGGTTCTCACATTGAAACATGAATTTTGGACAAATTTGAAACAAATAAAATTTTTGTGTATTAGCAATTCATACCCCTGTATGACAGAATAAAACATTTTTATTACCTACTCCAATATGAAATATCTATTTAAAGCAGTATTTTAATGGTTTAAAGACCTGTTTAATCTGCCGTTAAGTGTCTTTTATTAACACCCAATGATAATTTGATATACCTAATCAAACAATCAGATTTAAAGATATTGATGTCATTAATGTCCCCATTTTACAATGCAGAAGTCAAAACATTTTATCACATTCAGATGTTTTACAAAGAGTTTTAAATACCGCTGGGTTTAATCAGATGTAATTAATATCCCATGCTTCATTGTGTAATAAAATTTCACCAATTTTAAATTTATTATGAGCAAATATAAAAGAATTATAATTTTATGGAAGGAAAGTTGAAAACTTTTAAAGAGACATGCAGATTTAAAATATTCTTTTCGTACCTTGGCAGAACTTTTATGTAAAGGAATCGGCAAAAAAATGCTGATTCATGTTTTTTTTTATATTGGTGTCACAGAATTTTAAAACACGGTTAAAAATATTTTTCTTCTAATAGTGAACAATAATTATATAGACTTTTGACAAACCAAAATAACCACAAAATGGTACATGGTGTTCCAATCGTAAAATTCAAGTTTCACAGTACACAAGTAAGCCTAAAGAATAAATAATAGAAGGACTACTGTGTGGTTTTTGAATCATTGCCAGTATTTACTTCACACTTGATAAATACTTCTAGTAGTTCTCCAAAAGTCATATCAATTTGTATATATACCCCACTGACAAACAAACAGACTTGATGTTTGACATTTTAGCCTTTGTAAATTGCACAGGTTTCATTTTTAGGCACTAGTAACGTTGTAGGAGGCACTTGTTTCATAGTTTATAAAAGTTTAAATTACAAATACACCTCATATTCTGCAGACATTTTTTTAACCCATTTAAAAATGAGGAAGGTTTCATTTTTCATCACTAGTAAAACTTGTAGAAGGCAATATTTTCCGTCAAAACATAGGGAATAATATATAATATTTTGCAGTCCTTTCAAATTGATGGTTATTTGCAAACATTCCATAATGTAGAAGGCACTGTGTTCCACTAAGGTTAACAAACTCATAACATGGCCCCTGATCTTATTTGAATGGAAAACTTACCTATAAAATAAAAACTGCTGTAATATTAATCTGCCAGCATCCATCGCCTTTGAACAAAGCCTTTGACTTTTTAAGGACTTTTAAAAGAAGCCTCTGTTTCTTTGGTGAATGTTACTAATCAGTATTTTAAACTGATGCTTATATCTCATGCATATTCCCCCAAAACACTTACTAGTAACTATTTCTGAGGATACCACAAACAAACCAAAATGGCTGCCATTTCTTTAAATTGAGTTAAGACAACTGACTTCCATGTAGACTATTTACCTTGCTATTCTGACATGCTCTATTGAAAAAATCTTATACATAGGGAGATCGTTTTTTCCTGCTTTATGCAGCTTTGACTGGATCATAGGCTCATTCCTCTGTGTATCATTTTAAGTTACCAGGTACTATAGTTATTGTATAATTATCAAGAAGAAAATGTTGGGTTAATGCTGTTTGATTTTACAATAGAATTCTCTCATCTGTTCAAATATTTTCCAAATCAAGATATAGTTTAGATAATCAAAGAAAAAATCAAATAAAAATGCTCAGAATGAGTGATGGTAAAACTTTACTGACCAATTTTTATACATCTTCTCTCAGTATGAAAAAATATAAATGGAACTGACCACTTGCTACAAAGGATGTTAAAAGATGAGTGGACTCTGCTGTAAAATTCATTTGTTATCCCTTTTTTCATTTTAACACAGACAACTTTGTGTTCCTTATATATGTCGGTACTTATTCAGCAAATTTAAGCAACAGTTACTTTAACTTCAGACATATCAGCAGAAAGCAATAAAAGAAAGATGGACTACCAAGACAGAGAACCATAGCAACCATTCACACATGACTCGGCCAGTTGTATCTTGAATGTTTTATGACCCTAGGATGTTTTCCTTGTGTTTTTAGGTTGCAATTTAAGTAACTTAATTGTGTACAACTTTCCATTGTTGAATAAAATTGAGAATGGAAATGGGGAATGTGTCAAAGAGACAACAACCCGCCCAAATAAAAAACAACAGCAGAGGGTTGAAGCATGTGATCCTCTAGATATCCATTTTGGCAAACTATAAATTGGGTTGCTGTCTCTTTTCTGTTTATTCTAGATCATTTTTATGTACAGGAGACCCTGTTTACAATTTTTTGTTCAATGTTGTGTTGAGTATCTGTTCTTAATTTTTTTATACTTTCTTACAACATTAACGTTAACAATTTTTCGGCTCCAGATTTACTTTTGACAATAATGGTCTCTTTAGAGATTCTTGAGGCAAAAATATTCAAAATCCAAAAATTATCAAAAAAGCTTATAAACCAAAGTGGACAAAAAGTAAAGCTATAGCCCTGCAACCTGCACTTCAGTGAAAAGACAGAATGCATAAAGATTCTAGGTGTTTTTTTACATGCATTGTTATCGCAAGAAAATATTTTCATTTACTCTGTATGTTACAGTTGAAGTTTTAATTAAGTGTATTTTTAAAACTTGTAATGTGTTTTGAGTTTTGGCAGAAAATATACTAGTATATAATAAATAATTTATTTTCATAACAATATAAATGCTCGTCTGCTAGTTGCAGTCATTAACTAAAATTTATCATGTGACTTTTTACTAAAAAATCACTGATCACATGATTTTGATATCACATGCTCTACTTGTTACTATATATAGTTGCATCTCTAATGCCTAACATGAGGAATCAAATTTGGACGGAATAAACTTTTAAAACATTAAAAAAAT
Source organism: Mytilus edulis (assembly GCF_963676685.1). Taxonomy (NCBI): domain Eukaryota; kingdom Metazoa; phylum Mollusca; class Bivalvia; order Mytilida; family Mytilidae; genus Mytilus; species Mytilus edulis. Next base: position 28,372,123 of record NC_092346.1, read on the forward strand.
ATAAAAAGAAATTGAAATATGTTAAATATATATATATAAATATTAAGACAAGAAAATAACACATATAAATGCTTCATCTCAAAAATATAAAGCTTTCCCTGTAAAACCATATCAGATCTTCATTCTTATTTTCATTTTATCACAGATAAAAAATATAGAAATTTGTAGAAAAATTAAAATTGGACGGAATGTGTAGTTGGGTTAATTAAATATATAATCTACTAAAAAAATTTCAGTTATTAATACAGTTAAAAGATAAGATACATTTAGTGTTCAAAGCAAAATCTTAAGAACTATAGCGAAGTGTTTAATAATCAACATGTTGAAACGCTATAAAATTGAGACTTGGTCCTCTTTTGAGCTGTCAATTTATAGACAAATGGAAAATCCTACCACTAAATCACTTTTAAAGTATCAAAAACAAGGTATTTTCTAATTTTACTTCAAAAGAATATAAATGTATCCCAAAAAGCACATAAAATAGTTGTTTTAACTGCCATGAGATAACTACTTATATTCTCACCATGGGAACACACTTTTTAGATTCAGTGTGGAGTCGACTAATGCAAGATTTTCCGATTTGACTTTATCATAATTTGACAAGAAATACTGAGAAATTATTGAATATTCATAAATTTTTCCTAATGTTACATCAAATAGATTGAATTTTAGTTCTAAACCTAGCGCCTATATAATTCCAGTTTATTTCATTTTGAACTAATCTACCCTATCTTCAAGTTACGTCTTCAAATGAAAATAATGGATTTTTTTTTTTGCAAAAGCAACATAAAAATATTTGTTATCACATGAATATGTAAAAAAAAACATTGAAAAAAAATGATAATATTGATTGATATAAAAATTAAATGCAATTTCATATTTTCACAATCAATACTGTTTATATTTGCACTCCACTCGCTCAACAACTAACATAAACCAATCGATACATTATTTTATCTCTCTCACAAACCTTGCTGATTTCATTGATCCTGATACTTTATGAATTAATCTTGAAAGTTTTCTTATTGAGATCATCAAATTTTCAGGGATTTTTCAAAGATATTACAAAGCAATTCAAGTAAAATCTAATATTTCTCAATGAAATATGTAACACAGTCCATTGCCAAACAATAGAATACATTGTGAGGCTAATCTTTGTATGGGCATCACAAACTTTATTTCCTTTGATGACTGGTTGACCCACTGCCTTTATTAAGAATATTGGTATATCAATTTAAGAAATAAGAATAACTAAATAAATTAAGTGATTTGAACATTTAAAAATTCTTTTGTTAAAAGTCCAAAAATTGTAATTGTTTTTTTTTGTGTATTCCTAACTTTTAGATACTGCGAATAAATTCCAGATACAATTTTTACACTTTTCTTTTTTCTTTTATTCATATATCAATGAAAATTCCCTGACTGAGTATTGGTCAGATGGTCTCTAGGCAAGATTCTATATATCTCTTAGATTGTCTTTTAGTGGATGTGCAAATCAAGTCATACAGTATAACTGTTAAATAAATAAATAACGCTTAACGTTTAAGAAAAAATTGAAATGAAAAAATTCACAAGTCGAAACAAACATTAATAAATGCATATATAAACCCTGGATTTAAAAATCTATATGTTTGATATGATATTGACATTGAATTTATCAAATTCTGGATAAATCTTATCTCGATTTTCCATTCCGATCTGAAAATATGTTATACAAACTCTTATGAAACTGAGCCAAGTAAAATAAAAATTTAAAATAGCAGATTAGCTCCATGTTTAAATTGGTTTGTTTGAAAGTCAATAAAATTTCGTTCAATAACAAAATTATCAATGGAAAATGAATAATGTAAAGAGGTAAAATATTCATTTAAAAACTTCTCCTAAGTGATCCATTTAGAATTTCTAAAGCACCTCCATGAATTACCAATTCAATTTCAAAATGTCAATGTTTACACACATTTGCACACATATAAAAGCTTGAAATTTCGCACATCTCTGCACAAATCATTTAGGAGAAAAGTCAAATATCTTCACAACATACACATTTACACCTTGCGTACAAATATTTCAATATCACAGTAGGCTTAAAAATCCTAAATCACAGACGATAATAAATAAATAAAATATCTATAAATCTAAAAGATCCTCTCTCAAAGAATCTTTCATCTTCTTTGACATATTTTTCAGCTGACGACCTTGTTTGACAGCTTCGTCTAAGGCATCTTCAATATCTAAATGATCTAAGCGATTACGACGCCTTCTCCCCCTCCTAGGGGCATGACCACCTTCATATTCACTTTCATCGGACATAAATCCATCTTCATCGTTATATGATTGAGGAAATTCGTTGATGCGTACACGTCGTGGAGGGGCTGTATACACTGGTACAATATATTGAGGTGGCTGAGGAGGGGGAGGAGGTTGTGGAAGCGTACGCCTTGGTGGCAGCTGGTAGTTTGATAACCGTTGAATTCTATCACTGATGGCATTAATGTCATCCTGTGTCACCATCCTGCCTGGATACTGAGGATATCCGTTCATCTGTGGCTGAGGATTGGGTGGCACAGGTAATGATCTCATGTAAGGTTGTTGTGGATAGTCATATCCATTTTGTTCATGTACACCATTCTGTACTGGTCCATTGGCTGCTGGTCCAGGTGTAGAAAATCGAACGGGGGATGGTCGATTTTGTACACTTGACACTGGTCGCCTTTCATATGGTGTACCAGTACGAGAACTCTGGCGTGATCTCAAGTCGTTAGGACTATCAGGGCTACCTCCCTTTAAGTTCTTAACATCATCCATTAAGTCACGGAGACGTCCATGACGGGAATTACGGGCGGAGTCACCTTCTGGGAACAATTTTATTCCAGTTTGAGTTCCTTGTTCAGAAATAGTCTGTGTTCCGGCAGTTCCTTGTCTGCCCTCATTTTTCAGAGCTTGAACATCAGACTGAATTGTTTGTAACATGTTTTTCTTCATAGATGTATTAGATATCATTGAATCCTCGGATAGTCCTGGGCTATCATTTAACCCTCGCTGTTGTTTTATTTCTTTAACATCCATCAGAATACTACGTAATAAATCAGCACGGGATCCACGAGAGCCAGTGGATCGTTGGGATGCAATAGACATACGAGATGTCTGCATGGACATATTCCTAGCTAGTCCACTTGTCTGAGTGTGTATTGTTCTTGGTGAGTCATTATCGGGTTCAGTCTGGGTTCTAGCATGACCTGGTGTCTGTGTCATAGTATTACGGAGATCCTCAGGGTTGGCCTGAGGAAATTCTCCTGTTATGTAACTAACAGTTGAATCGTTATCGGAATAACGAGTCATATCTAATCCAAGTGGTGTGCCTCTCATTGTGTCGATTGTTTCGTTTTCTAGTACATTATCAAAACTCGATGCGTGCATAGTATAGTAAGTTTCACCATATCCAGATTCCTCACTTTCCGACTCTAGAGCTGCAGCGGCACCTTTCTTTAAATCATCATTAGATTGATTATGTCGACTGTTGCGAGACCTGGATCTAGGATTTGGTGAAAATGTTCGAGGATGAGAACTACTTGGTCCTCTTTTCTGTGAGTGTCGGCTTTGATTTAGTGACTGGCGACTATGATTCAGTGACTGTCTACTATGATTTAGTGACTGTCGACTATGACTCCTTGATGTACCATGTCTGGAATTAGGCCATTTGAAGACACTGTCATCTCCGTCATCGTCGTCACCACTGTCGTCTGATCCACCAAGTCCAAGTAAATTACGACGACTACCAAACCTGGCTGATGAGTTGGGTGTCTGTGTAGATCTGCAGGGCTTTCTGAACAACTCAGTCTGTAGGTACAATGGGAGGAATGGCAGTTAATTATGTTACCACATCATTTATAAAAACAATCACCAATTACCAAAAAACTAGCATAAAATCACACAACCCCTTATAGCCACACACATCAATAAAAAAAAACAATAAATATAGTCAGAAAGAGCTACAAATGTATGTTTTGTTATCGTTTGGATGAGTTGTTAATTTAATGTTTATTTCTATGTAAAAATTTAAAAGGAATTGTCATTTACCGGTAATTGCTCTATTTTTAAAAGGTCACACTTTTTTTAGCCACACAAACAAGCTAGCCAAGTTAGCAAACGAACCATGTAGTAAAATGGGTTGCTGACTTGCTTTGCATGAAAAAGCCTGAAGTTATCAATAAGAGAAAAGTGTAAAAAAAATAAAAAAATAAATAAGAAGTTAAAATTTACCTGCAAAAATCAGAGGTCACCGTTAAAACAGCACAGGTAAAAATATGATGTGCACAGGTAGAAGATCTAGCTTAGAATGTTAGTATTGGGATTACTACATAGTAAAGTATTGTTTAAAGGAGAGCAATTATTGACACAGTAGTTCTTAATAACCTTATAGTGATCTCATCAAAAAGTTTAAAGAGCCAGGTATTTAAAAACAAGTAAAGTTCTTCATTGATTTATTAGACGTGTATAGACCTGTAATGTATAAAATCCCGCCAGATTTTTAACGTACATATACAGGGGGTTAGAAAATGAAAGCACTACAAAAAGATAGACAGACAGTGGAAGTTATCAGGGGAAAACAAAGGGAGTTAATACATTATACATAGGATAGCAATCTGAATAGTATACATACTTACATTATTAAAACAAAAAATCTGATGTGTATAACTTAATATCTGCCAATTCCTCCAGATTGTACCGGTTTAATTTTATATATATAAACAGCTGTCCGATAGCACGTTAAATGGCCACGTTTATAAACGGTTATCCCAGTCAGACATGACACGGCCTGTTTACCGCAGATTTTTCTATTGGTTTATTAAAACCTAGGTAAGCAGTTTCTTTTTAATCAGAGCCAAGGTGTTTACAAATGTTTAATCCCATAGAAAAGTTTAATTCAAATTGGCATGTCAGAATAGCTGATAGTCTTTTAATACTAGAAAAAAAACTACAATGCATAGCCGCAAGGAAAATACAGATTTGGAACAAAGTGCCTTCTACAATACAGTGCCTTCTAAAAAAAAAATACCTGGGAGAGGAGAAAATATATATATAATTCTGAAATAAGAAACTCTTTTTAATTTTTTTTTTACACATTTTGTGGCTTTTAGAGCATGCAAAGCAAGTGGGCAACAATTCTTTTTTCTCTCAAAAAGTTTGTGAATTAAAAGTACATGTGACCTTACTGTTGTTTTAGTTTTTTAACTGTGATGATGATTTTCAGTTACACCAGTGACCCAACACAATACACAATATTACATGCTACAAACCACAAGATATTAGAAGAGCTACACTACATTTACTGCAATATCTCAACCTATTTTGTCCGTTTTCTTTATTTTTCATTTCTAATTCTTTCTTTTTTTTCCTTCCATCATATCTTTTTTTCTTTAATATAATTTTTTTTCTCTTTAATATAAATTTTTTTTCTTTCACTTAATTTTTCTTTTTATCATACCCTTTATTTCTTCCTTTTGTTTTCTTTATTACTTTTCTTCCAATTTTTTTTTAAACTTCATTTTATTTTTTTGTTTTTTTTTGTTCATTTTTTTCTTCAAACTAACCCTCTGACCTTACTGATTTGGTTAATGTTTTTCAGCTATTCGAAATTTTAAGATATGAAAAAATTCTTTGTAAGCAAAAAATTTTGACCTTAGTTTTAGTCTACTATGGCATTATATAATAATCTTATAATGTTTTAAATATTGCCGAAAGTTAAATTCAATTATTTACTACTAATCACCCCATTTAATCACCATTTAATTCATTCAATCTGTTAAGTTTATAGCTCCTTAGTATTTCAATTAATAATTTAATCTTCCAAAAGCCTTAGTGACTTGAATTTGATGACTTCGGTATAAGTTGAGATATTTGAAGGTTACAAAGGTCAAATGTCTGAACTTACCTTGAGTTGTAGGGACTTCTCCTGGACAGCTACGTCTTCTTTCTCAATCCTTTCCAGTTCTTTGACATAGTTCTCAAGGTCATCGTCCATGGTGTTTTGGGCCTCTTGTAACTCTCGGCTGGCCTGGAGGTTGTTTTCACGGTCCTCCAGTAGGTTCTCTATTTGACCTAGAAGCTCTTCCCAGTCTTCCCTCACTGCTCTCATAACAGGGTCCACAAGGGACGGGTCATGTTGAGTCAGGTCTCTGTATTTGTTCAGGAAACTATCAATGGCTGGGCCTTTAGCTTGAACCTCCTCTCTTAGTGCCTATAAATAAAGGGTTTCCTTCATATTGTGGTATCATTTTTAAGAGGAAAAAACAGCCTTCAGAACAGGATAAAGACACTATGAGGTTCTTGCTACATTTAAAACATTGTGAAAAACATTGATTTTCATTGCACCTTTGAGGCTTTGAAAAATGTTTCTGTCTCTGGTTAAAAATAAAATGTTTCCATTTTTCATTTCATCCAAATTTTGAAAACTAAATGATGGGGAAATTGATTTCCACCTAGTTATATATAGTTATAAATCCTTGTGCATTATCTAATATTCTGCAATTCAGGTGTCAAAATAATATAACTGCATGTAAAATTGTTTCGTCACAATTGCAAGTACTGATAATTATTCTTTCGAATTCATTTTGTGGAATAATGGATTATTTGGCTGTTTGGAACAGCAGGAACTACTTGAATAATTTATCAAATTTTTTATTAAGCTTTTGTTTTCAAAATGTAAAAAATTGTAATAAAAAAAAAGAACATGCACAAATTTCATAGAGAAACCAAAATGAACTCATACATTTATTCATAAAAAACTTAAATATAATCATGAGATTTCAACTATTTTGATTTAAAAAGAAATTTGGTCCTTAGTACCTGTTTTTCCAATTGCATAAATATTCAATTGATTTCCATTAGATTATAAAATATCAATATTTTGTGTTTTCCCAACTTTTAAATAAACATATAATTTAATTTATTGACTGTAATTCCAAATGTTTGTTTAATTTTTAATACAATTGCATAAGGAGCTTATTTCTAGAGAAAATGTTTTGAATAATCATGAAATATTTACTCTAAAAACAATATTTGTAAATCTTTTATATATTTTGGTTAAAATTAAGAAAGTTAAGAAATAAATTTTACAGAAAATATTTCAGTAATACCTTTTTCATTAAAATATAATTAAAACTAACCTGAGCTATAAGTAAAAGAATTCAGAGAAACACAGAGAACATTTCAACCTGTAAGTTTCAAAACTTGTGTTTGATCGATAAGTTAAGGTTTTTTTTTAAACAACAAAAAAAAGATGTTCAAATCCAATAAAAATTTATTTCTTTCTAATCCTAACTATAGAAGTTTATAATTTTAGCACATTTTTCATCTAACATATTTGATTTCTTTTTTACATGGTTATATTAAAGTAAAATTTTTGGATTAAAATGTAAACATGTAGAGGTGCAAGTTATACACATTTTCTTCTCTGATGTATATAAGGCACATTTAACAAAATACTTATTACAAGTAATTAAAGTTCTTTTCTTACACATTTAATCCAGAATGAAATAAAATATGTCAATTTTAAATCATAAATTTTTATTCTCACAAAAAAAAACACTTGAAAGATGAATACATCATTTCTAACTTCATATTGTAATTTTTAATCAAAGAGAGATAACTCTAACTACTTAAAAATGTAAGCTTAATAAACTATCTATGCAGAAAATATAACCAAGAAAGGAATACAAATGTAATAAGAATGTCTCAATGAGAGCCTGATATGCAAGGTTTATTTGTACATACATTCCTTTGAACATACAACCTAGTTCACTTTCAGCAGATATAAATAAAGTACTGTTAAATTTCTTTGAGCAATATAAAGAAAGGGGTAAATTTTATATCTTACAAACAGAAATAATTGAATTTTCTTTCTAAGAAAAAGAACCAAGCAAATTAACTTTGAAATTAATAAATTCCAATTTCTTATATAGTAATAAAAAAGAAAACAAAAGTTCTAGAAAACAGTAACTATTCTACATATCACACACACTATACACATACCTGTAGGTTGGCTATCTCAATTTCAGCAGCTTCAGCGTGAAGTTTGGCGGGTTTTTCTTCCATTTCCTGGAACTCTTCCTGTTTGCTGTGTAACCAGTTACGTAAGTCTCCACGCATTCTGTCAACTAGTTCCCACTGGTGAATGGTGTCTCGAACTGAATCCATTCTTTTCTCAAGCTGTCAACATACATTTATAATTCTATGTGAAAAATGACAATACATATGAAGATGTTTAATTTAGTCCTGATAAATAAAAAGTAAAAGGCCTATTTATTGAAGGTATGGGTATGGGTATGGAGATTCATATACAAAAATATAAAAAAAGAAGAGTAAAGGCTGGTTTATAACTTAAGTTAAGACCTCAACAATGAACTTTAACTCATGTCAAATATTTATCTCAGGAAGGTCACCTTTACTTTAGAATATATATACAGTGAAATCTGTCTATTCTTTAGGGAACCATGTGCAAACTTAAAACCTGTGTAAATTGAACTCTTTTTTCACAACCAAACAGAGAATATCATCCAGTATTAATAGCTTTAACCTATGTCAACAGAAATCTGTATATTATAAACAAATTATTACTACCCAAGGAGTTTCTGATTAGACAGGTATCACTGTATATCTAATATGATTATGTTTATAATGCCTACCTCAGTATTTGCCTCTTTGAATTTGTCCTCTACTTTCTCTGCCTGTTGGTTGACATTAGATTCTTGTTGGGCTTCTTCCTCACTCAGGTTCTCCATACTTCCACCAAGATTCTCACATCGGTGAGCTGCATTGGTCAGCTCTTGTCTCATACCAGACATTCTCTCCCACATAGCCTGGATAAAACAGATAAATTTAAAAAATGTTTATTTCAGAAAGAAGTTTAGCTAACTATTATTTTATAGACATTGGGCTCTTCCCCCTCCTCCCTCTCCCCCCAAAAAATAAATTCATTACCATTAAAAAAAATTAGATAAGGTACTAAATAGTTTCTTTCAAATTCTCAGTTAGGTTAAGGATTAGATCTAAAGTGTGTACAAATGAACAAACACACACACAAAAGAAGGACACCCCTTCTTTGACTTGTTCAAAAAATCCAGTTCAGAAATTGTTTTGATAAAATAGAAAATCTAAACTGTAACATACATTAATGAGACAGCAATCCAAATGACACAAAAAAAATAATCTTCAGTTCAATTCTAAAAATAGCAATTTTGCCAAACATGCACTTCACATATCTGCATGAATCTGAGATTTGAAATTTGATCTGAGGTTTGAAAATTGATCTCAGAGGTTTGAAATTTGAAATTTGATTTGAAACTTCTATAAGAGCTCACCTTTATGTTATCCAGTTTTCTTTGTGCTTCCTGTAGATTATCAGGAACATCTCTATCACAGTCGGCCATCCATTGTGTGAACTCTCCAGTAAGGAATTGCATGTCGTTGTCCAGTAGGTCTTTGTAATCCTGCCATTTCTGTAGAACATCTTGTAATCGATTCTAAGGAAAGAAAAGAGTATTCTGAATAACAAAGCCAATACTGTAAGATATATATTTTTTCATTACAGTTTAATAAGAAAGGGCATAAAAGCATTCCCACTTTGCTCTATAAGTTTCTATTTTTTGCCTTTAAGGATTCAGGTTATAGATTCAGGTAACTATTTTTCCACACACATGCACACCATAATTGATTTGACAAGTTTAAGCATGAATGGGAAAGGATTGAGTATTTATTAAATAAAAGAAAAACTGTATACTGTGCTTGAAAATTTTCATCAGTTCTATGATTCACTATTTCCACTATTATTAAACCTAGCTTTTTTCATATTTAATTTGTAAAATGCTTTACATACATTTGCTTTCACAGAGTATCATTTTCAAAGAAATGTTGTCTCTGAAAATTGACAATTGGTCTTCAAAAGAACAAGTGATACCCATTGCCATGTGCACAAAAGGTTTATGAAATAATCTTAATATGATACTTCAAGGTCAAAAGTTTGGATATGTTTGGATCATAATTATAAACAAAAGGGTAAAAATAACACAAACAGAACTATAAATTAAACATTTAACATCAGTTCTGATTCCAGAAAAATTACAGACCAAAATGTACTGTTTAAAAAGGATTCTGAACTTGTTTAAGCTACAGTATTTAGCAGAATATCAATATAAGCTTACTTACCTTGCATTTATATAAGACAAAATATAATAAAATCAAATTCTCAAGAGAGCAAACATATCTATTATACACAATATGGAGCCTTGTACAAAAAGGCTTAAAAAAAGTTGCAAACAACAATTCAAAGTTATTCAAAGGCGTACAGTACAATATGGTACTTTGACCTTCATCAAAGGTTAAATGTGGTTAATTAAAAATTCTTGATTTTTTTCTTTACATTCAAACAATGATATTTCTTACCTGAAAGCTAACTGATCTTTTTGTTTTTTTATGATTTTTAGAAGCTTTTCCGGACCCCACTTTTTTCAATTTTGTAGAAGACCTCTGTTTCCTCGTTGAGGACTTATTTCCCATTTTTAACAATTAACAGTATACCCTATCTCTAGTTTGTTTATTTTAAATTTCACATAAAATATTTATTGGTACCATTATAAACAAAATTTCTATAGGACAGTAAAGGTACCAGTAATTACAACACGTAAACAATGCATAGTTTGTCTTTAAACCAATTTTGGCATTAGGTGTTATTAGTTTTATGAAAAAGAAACCTCTGATATACTAAATCTAGGTAACATAGTTTCAATAATTGACTATAGATTTTAATTGGTCTATGATCACTTTTCCATGTTCAATGAACCACAAAATATGGACCAAAACGTCATAAATCCATTTAGCATAAATCTAAACAAGAAAGTGACCCAAGTACACGGATGCCCATATGCACTATCATTTTCTATGTTAAGTGGACTGTGAAAATGGGATAAAATCTCTAATTTGGCATTGAAATTAGAAAGATCATATCATAGGGAACATGTTTACTAAGTTTCAAGTTGATCAGACTTCAACTTCATCAAAAACTACCTCAACCAAAAACTTTAACCAGAAACGGGACGGACACACGAACAGACAAATGGAGGGACGAACGAACATTACAACTGAGATGTACAGACAATAATGTAACTTTATAGAAAAGATTGTTGTCTATTAAAAGTAATTCATACCAAACTAACTTCAGCAGAAAACTTAACCATTGAAAATTGGTAAGTAATTCAAAAGTCACTGGAACATGACCTAGGGGACACTGCCTCAAACTGATATGTACTAATAGTAATTTAACTTCATGCAAAATACTGACCAAAACATCAATATGGCATATATCTTTAGAAGTTAACATAAAAATTTAAAATGTTAAACAAGTTTAAAGATGGTGTGACCACAAGTTCATGATTGACCACCTAAACCTAAACTTTTAACCTTATACATGTATAGGGCGTACACATGACTTTCAACTCATTCAATACAAAAACTATCCTGATCACAGGCACGGTATAGGTATCAATGATCAATCTAAATGTTAAAGTCTGACATGTGTAACTTTTTACACACCAATTATAATATACCTTCTTAACAAGGACTATCTCAATATAGGTTACCTTCAGCAAATTAGCAATTATAAAGTTTAACAAGCTTTGTGGTCAACCCAATTGTCTCTCCTTGTATATAGAAGTCACTTAGGCAAAGAAAAGGCACAAGAAAGACATTCTAGTATAAAAATTATATATGTGTTTGTACAAGACACATTGTTTTGAGATGTTGCATATGCCAAATATCAAAGCCAATTTTAAAAGATACAAAAGTTCCAACAAGTCATTTATTTAAGCTTGAGAAGAAAGATCAAGGTCAGAGAACATCTGCAATAGTATGTGACAAATTGCCTTAAGACTATATAATAACATGCCAAGTATCAAAAGCCAATGTCAATGGATACACAGTTACAAGGCCATATAAAAACATGCAATAAGATACCAAGGGGTAATACCATATCACAATATGAGAAATGCAGACCTATTACAGCTTATATATATACCATGGTCAAAAGGAAGAACGAGTTTTAAAGACAACAGCCCACAATTAATGAAGTATAAATTTATGGAAAGCTGAACACCTACCTGATCAACAACAATGCACACACTTCCATGTCTTGCCTGCTTTATAGATCATGATAATAAATCTTTTCAGATAAATATTTTACTACAAGTATCACATAATCTTAACATTATTGGCTATCCATTTAATAGGGTCAAGGTCAGATGAATAGTGCCATACAGACACATACCCATAAAAAAAAGTTCTTACACCAAATATATGTAATCTACTGCTTATTGTATCTGAGAAACTGATCTTACCGCAAAAAAATTAATATAAGACTAATGATGGTGAAAATGAGTTCATGGTCAGATAAACCATGCCAAATAGACAAATACAATCTTTCCATACACAAATATCTATTTGACCTATTGCTTATATTACCTAATATTACCTATATGGTATGGGGTTAACCACTTAAACTTAACATTGATCAATGAATCATGAAAATCAGACTAATTCTGCTTGACAGAAATGCGCATCTTGCAATCATTCTATTCACCAAATATAGTGACATATTGCTTATAGTCTCTGAGATATGGTCTTTACCATGAAAACGTAATTTTGACCACTGATCAATTAAATTAGTTCAATGGCAGAAGGACATGAAGACCTTAATTGCAAGGATCCCACATATCAAATATTGTTACTCTATCAATTTTCTAAGTAGTTGCAGAAATGAGGTCAAGGCCAACTTAAATTTGTACATCAGGAATATGTATATAAGTTAAGAAGTATCCAGATCTTCTACCCTTAGAAATGTTTTATACAAAATGTTTCCAAAACTGCAGGAAAACATCCACATGTCTTGCACTGTATGGCCAAATCTGTAAGTCTTAGTAGTTAAGATAATAACTGTGGGCACAATATATGAACAAGAAAGAAAAGCAGTCTCAATAAACAATCTCCATTGGAGCATGAAAATGAGATCAACCATCAAGGTAAAAAGACATGTCCTATTGACATAGGTACACATGGTTATAGGTAAACATAAATAACCAGAAATACTTAACCTGTCGTACAGTTGATGAGAAAGACTTATTCTTAAACAAGAGTTCACATGCTGAAATGTCTCGCCTTCTTTACTAATCATTGATATTATGTTGCTAGTCCTAAATATAAAGCTTTACTACACAACTATCACATAAACTTAACAGGATCCAAGAAAATGGGGTCAAGGTCAAATAAACCAAACAAGAAATACATGTACACCTTAAAAACATTCAAAACACTAAATATAGTTGACTTATTGCTTATAGTTTCTTAGAAACAGACTTATACAAAAAAAACTAAAAATTGACCAATGAACCATGAAATTAAGTTCAAGGTCAGATGAACCATGCCAGGCAGACATGTACAGCTTACAATTCTTCTATACAACAAATATAGTTGACCTATTGTTTACAGTTTAAGAAAAACATACCAAAACACAAAAACGTAACACTGAGCAATGAACCTTGAAAATGAGGTCAAGGTCAAATAAAACCTGTGAGACTGACATGCACATCATAAAATATTTCCATACACCAAAAATAGTTGACCTATAGCATATAGTGTTAGAAAAAAAGACCAAGTCTCAAAAACTTAACTTTGACCACTGAACCACAAAAATAAGGTCAGGGTCAATTGACACCTGCCAGCTAGACATGTACACCTTACAATCATTCAATACACCAAATATATTAAACCTATTGCATACAGTATGAGAAAAACAGACCAAAACATAAACACTTAACTATAACCATTGAACCATGAAATTGAGGTTGAGGTCAGATGACACCTGCCAGTTGGACATGTACACCTTACATACTAGACCTATTGCTTATAGTATCTCAGATATGGACTTGACCACCAAAACTTAACCTTGTTCACTGATATATGAAATGAGGTCAAGGTCAAGTGAAAACTGTCTGACGGGCACGAGGACCTTGCAAGGCACATTGCATACCAATTATAGTTAACCTATTTCTCTTAATAAGAGAGAAATTAACATTACAATTTTTTTTTCAAGTAGTCACTGAACCATGAAAATGAGGTCAAGGACAATGGACATGTGACAGAGGTAAACTTCGTAATACAAAGTATGAAGCATCCAGGTCTTCCACCATCTAAAATATTAAGCTTTTAAGAAATTAGCTAATGCTGCCTCACTACCTCTATGTTGAGCTTTCTGCGACTTAGGCTCGGCAAAAATTAATCTTACTGCGAGAAAATGAAGTGAAGACCAAGGCCATGTGACATCATTATGTCTCCACAATAAGCCAGTTAACAAGTACTTGCAGACAAGGTCTTGCTAAAAGTGGACCATATACAACTTTAATTTGTGTCTGTGACGAAAAAAGGGATGAAGCTATTTTAAATAACAAACATTTATCAGTTACAGGCACCTTTCTTCCCCCTCAATTTTCTAAGTATCAGGTGACTTTCATAAATACAAGTGCTAATGCATACATTTTTGACTCAATTCAAACATATTTTGGCAATGTGGCCAGGAGGGTAACACAACATTTTAATGAAAATAAGATGTGGTATGTTTGCCAATGAGACATCAATCCTCAAAAGACAAAAAGGATATTGACTTTCGCAACTATAGGTCACTATACCGTCTTCCATAATGAGCAACATTCATACATCATGGCAAATTTTAAAAGGTTCAGACATGACAAAATATTAAACAATTCAAACAAGAAAACCAACAGCCTGATTTGTGTACAAAACAACAAACAGAAAATAAACAACTACTGGTATAACAAGAGTGCACACGCTGAAATGTCTCGCCTTCTATACTAATCATTGATATTATGTTGATAGTCCTAAGTATAAAGCTTAGTTTTATTACAACTGTCTCATAAACTTAACATTAACCAAGATAACTAAACAAAGACCAATGAATCTTGAAAATGAGGTCAAGGTCAGATGAACCATGCCAGACAGACATGTACAGCTAACAATGCTTCTATATAACATATATAGTTGACCCATTACTGATAGTTTAAGAAAAATAGACCAAAACACAAAAACTTAACACTGTGCAATGAACCGTGAAAATGAGGTCACCGTCAAATAAAACCTGCGCGACTGACATACATAAAATATTTCCATACACCAAATATAGTTGACCTATGACATACAGTATTAGATAAAAAGACCAAAACTCAAAAACTTAACTTTGACCACTGAACCATGAAAATGAGGTCAAGGTCACATGACATCTGCCCGCTAGACATGTACACCTTACCATCATTCCATACAACAAATATAGTAGACCTATTGCATATAGTATGAGAAAAACAGACCAAAACACAAAAATTGAACTATAACCACTGAACCATGAAAATGAGGTCAAGGTTAGATGACACCTGCCAGTTAGACATGTACACCTTACAGTCCTTCCATACACCGAATATACTAGCCCTATGGCTTATAGTATCTGAGATATGGACTTGACCACCAAAACTTAACCTTGATCACTGATCCATGAAATGAGGCCAAGGTCAAGTGAAAACTGTCTGACAGACATGAGGACCTTGCAAGGTACGCACATACCAAATATAGTTATCCTATTACTTAAAATAAGAGAGAATTCAACATTACAAAAAATTTGAACTTTTTTTTCAAGTGGTCACTGAACCATGAAAATGAGGTCAAGGACATTGGACATGTGACTGACGGAAACTTCGTAACATGAAGCATCTATATACAAAGTATGAAGCATCCAGGTCTTCCACCTTCTGAAATATAAAGCTTTTAAGAAGTGAGCTAACACCGCCGCCGCCGTAGCCGCCGCCGGATCACTATCCCTATGTCGAGCTTTCTGCAACAAAAGTTGCAGGCTCGACAATAAACAACAACCTACGATAACCACGGGATTACAGGCTCCTGCTTTTTGGACAGGCTTGTATGGTAAAATTAAGAATGGAAATGGGGAATGTGCCAAAGAGACAACAACCCAACCATAGAGCAGACAACAGCAGAAGGTCACCAACAGGTCTTCAATGCAACGAGAAATACCCGCACCCGGAGGCATCCTTCAACTGGCCCCTAAACAAATATATACTAGTTCAGTGAAAATGAACTTTTATCTCTTGTGAAACAACGAATCATTTCTGTCAGATTTACTTTGATGTATTTCCACATTTTTTGTCTTGCAAGACACAAATAAGTTGATATAAGATTAGGACCGTCTTAGTCATTTGATTATTTTTTGTATTTTGTAAATGAATTATGACTGAGAGTTACGGAACTTGAAATAAAGGGTGGGCAGTGGAGTTAAAGTCCTGAGTAGTGAGGAGTAATAAAGAGGAATCTGGGAAATACAGAAAAGGGAACTGGTTGACATAGTGAAAGTTGAACTCAGACACATACATGTGATGGACTGTGAAACTCAGATCAGGAGATTTGGAAAATTTGGTCAGGAGAGACAATTTGGTATCAGCTGAAATGAAGTATTTGTAAACAAGAATGTGTCCACAGTACACGGATGCCCCACTCACACTATCATTTTTTATGTTCAGTGGACCATGAAATTGGAGTCAAAAATCTAATTTGGCATTGAAATTAGAAATATCATATCATAAGGAACATGTGTACTAAGTTTCAAGTACATCAATCCTCAAAAGACAAAAAGGATATTGACTTTTGCAACTATAGGTCACTATACCGTCTTCCATAATGAGCAACATTCATACATCATGGCAAATTTTAAAAGGTTCAGACATGACAAAATATTAAACAATTCAAACAAGAAAACCAACAGCCTGATTTGTGTACAAAACAACAAACAGAAAATAAACAACTACTGGTATAATAAACAACAACCTACGATAACCACGGGATTACAGGCTCCTGCTTTTTGGACAGGCTTGTATGGTAAAATTAAGAATGGAAATGGGGAATGTGCCAAAGAGACAACAACCCAACCATAGAGCAGACAACAGCAGAAGGTCACCAACAGGTCTTCAATGCAACGAGAAATACCCGCACCCGGAGGCATCCTTCAACTGGCCCCTAAACAAATATATACTAGTTCAGTGAAAATGAACTTTTATCTCTTGTGAAACAACGAATCATTTCTGTCAGATTTACTTTGATGTATTTCCACATTTTTTGTCTTGCAAGACACAAATAAGTTGATATAAGATTAGGACCGTCTTAGTCATTTGATTATTTTTTGTATTTTGTAAATGAATTATGACTGAGAGTTACGGAACTTGAAATAAAGGGTGGGCAGTGGAGTTAAAGTCCTGAGTAGTGAGGAGTAATAAAGAGGAATCTGGGAAATACAGAAAAGGGAACTGGTTGACATAGTGAAAGTTGAACTCAGACACATACATGTGATGGACTGTGAAACTCAGATCAGGAGATTTGGAAAATTTGGTCAGGAGAGACAATTTGGTATCAGCTGAAATGAAGTATTTGTAAACAAGAATGTGTCCACAGTACACGGATGCCCCACTCACACTATCATTTTTTATGTTCAGTGGACCATGAAATTGGAGTCAAAAATCTAATTTGGCATTGAAATTAGAAAGATCATATCATAAGGAACATGTGTACTAAGTTTCAAGTTGATTGGACTTCAACTTCATAAAAAACTACCTTGACCAAAAACTTTAACCTGAAAATTGCACTTTCATTTTCTATGTTCAGTGGACCATGAAATAGGGGTCAAAATTCTAATTTGGTATTAAAATTAGAAAGATCATATCATAGGGAACATGTATACTAGGTTTCAAGTTGATTGGACTTCAACTTCTTCAAAAACTACCTTGACCAAAAACATTAACCTGAAGTGGGACAGACGAACCAACTAATGAACGAACGGATGGACAAAAGGATGCACAGACCAGAAAACATAATGCCCTTATACTATCGTAAGTGGGCATACATGGGGCATAAAAAATGTGAAATACCGGTACTAAACTATTATAAAAGAAGGCTATGTTCTGATCAAAGTTTGCGTATATACTATGGGTAAATATCACTGAAAATTAGTAGGTAGTTCCTATTAATTTGAACTTTGGTTGCTTGTTTTCTTTCTTAGAATTGTTTTGGAGTTTCACAAAATTTGGTGAGGAAACTTGTTAAGAGTTGGAAACAAAAAATTGATGATTTCTAAGTTGTATAGAACATAACTCTAGAAGGATAAGCAACTCTCTACCCAAATTTGATCTGGGTCCATGAAGTTTTGGTTCTTAGTTTTGCGTATGTTTTTTAAAAATTAAATTTGGATGAGCAAAACTTAGAGTAAAGGTTAGGAAACAAAAATCGGCAAATTTCCAAGTTGTAAAGGGCGAAACTCTAGAATGGTAAGTGACTCACTACCCTAATTTGATCTTGAGTAAAGGTGTGGAAACAAAAATGGGCAAATTTCCAAGTTGAAAGAGTTAAACTCTAGAACGGTAAGTGACTCACTACCCAAATTTGATCTTGGTCTGTGAGTTTTGGTTCTTAGTATTGTGTAATTTGTGTTGTACACTCTTTCTTTTCAGTCAATATGGTAATAAAATCATAATAAGAAACACAGTAAATTGTAATCTCAACATTTTATTTGAGTTAATTATATAAAAAAACATTAAAAACAGCTCGACAATCCTGGTGTCGAAGCCTTAATAATAGCTGCTACAAATCACTACGTTCTTGTGTAAACATTATACATCTATAATTAACTATTGAGCATATCAAAATGGCAATAAAAAAAACCGCTTGGTGTATAAATAATGGACGGAAATGTGTTGTTTTCATTTTGGCTTAACAACAAGGAATGTTCAGAACTACTGACATCACAGATGTATGTAAATATCAGAAAAATGAAATTGTGGGTAAAAATACATTTTGAATATCTTTCAATAGATGGTAAAAGTGGAGAACTGAAAATATTCCGAATTTAAGCATGGAGCGAAATTTTTTCCACACATTTCACACTTTTCTGAATTTACAAATAAAATGTTACAAAACAGTAACAAAGTATGCTTTCAGGTATAACAACAACAAAAATAATTGAAAAAGGAAAAAAATTTCCCGCTTGAAAAAAAATCTCAATGTCTGATTTAATGAAAACAACCTATGATAAATATGTTCTTCAACTGTATCATTTTGCCGATCACTTATCATTATTAGTAAAGAGATTCACACAATTTTTAAAAGTTAGAGATTCTTAAAAATATTAAAAACACTGCATACAAATCTAAAATTAGACCTGCCTATAAAATCTACTGAATACTGAGTTTGAATATAAGACTGAAGCTGAAGATCAACAATTTTCCTGAAAGGCCTGTTAAATTAGGGATAATTATAAGGAAAAGGCTTAGATTCTTATTTAACAAGGTTCTGATACTTTGAGGTTCCAGGATCATTTCAGACATCTCCAGTGATTGTTTTTTTTTTTAGATATACCAACTTTACCACATAAAACGTGGAAAAAGCAATGAAAATAAATTACTGTTGAACAACCTTTATCAGCTGATAAATTTAAGATGTTAAACATGTAATGTTTATAAAATCCAAATAAACAATGAATTATTTCACAAATATCTTCAACATTCCTGAACATTTTTTTCCTCACATAAAATTTCAATTTGTTTTCCATTTAACAAAAATTGACAAAAAAATATCAATTAACCTTCGGTTTCCCCCTTGCCTATTTAGAAACTGTATACTTTCAATACCTATATGATAAATATGACTTGGTCACATCCAATTGATCTCTCACTTTTCATAATGGTTTTAATATCATTTCAAACACAAGCAATCATACAGATACAGAGTGAGTGTGGTTATACGAATCAATTAGAGCATTTATTAGATACAAATGATTTAAAAACACTTATGATTGTAATTTAAAATTATTAAAAATGTTAATTATTATTTAGCTTAAACACGGACCACATATATTTAGTCTAGGGAAAAAAAAACCAAATGGCTGATCAGGATGCAATCATATGTTTTGTTTCATTTCATTGTTTAACAGCACAACAAATAGGAATAATTCCTCAAATTTTGTTTTCCCAAATAACATTCATTCAAGTGAAACAAAGATTTGAACCATTTCATGAAGGTAGATATATCTATTCCAAGAAGAAAACTACACAATATTGTTAATCAAAACAAAAATAAGAAAAAGGCAATAGTATCTTACAAAAAATAAACTCAAAAATATAATGTTTTGATAGTTTTTCTTTTTTGAAATGATGAATAAATACTGAATTTCTATATATCTTTTGCATATTCAAAATAATTCCAAAACCTAAAAGAATATATATATGCATATAAAACAATATTAAATCTAGATTATATGTGTTATAATTATTTATAAACATAAATTTCCAAACCCACAGGTGAATTGTGGCCCTTTGCTGCTAAAGTTTGTGTAGAAAGGAAAGGGGAGATAATTGAACAAGGGAAATAACTGAGTAACACACATGCATCATTGAAACCATGCACATAATACACGAATAAGTAAAGAAAAAGGCAGTTAGAAAATACACAGCAGGTCAAGTTAAGGAGTTATTGATATATGTATATATTAAAAGAAATGATACAATTGTTGCAGAACATATTCTCTCTCTCATACATGTACATGTATATTTCAAAATTACATATAAATGAAAATAATTAATAATACTGTGTATAAAATCAAAGTTCTCATAAAACAGTTAAAAATGGATTTGAAGAATTAATTAAAAAATACATTTACATAAAAAGACACATTTCTGAAAGCACCAAGTAACAAATACGGATGGAATGATTTGGTATCACAGATAACGTATAAATAACAAGTAGTGAACATTCACATAAATAAATAGAAATAAATATGTAAACAATATAATGCTAGCAAGTTTGTTTCCAACACTACAAATCTAAAACTAGCGACATAATGGCACAATTCATTAGAAACTATTTTATGACTGTCAGAACTAAATATAACTGGCAAGGAAAAATGGTCCACTTCATGTTGAAGTCTTCCGATCGATAGTCTTTCTATTAAAGTTGTAGAGGCTGGATATATAGGTCATTGTGATCCATGAGACTAGTACCAATATAGATCAATGTGATCGAGAACGACCTGAAGAAAGAGGAAAATTCCAATTTTCACACAAATTGCCAAACAAGTCACCACAAACATAATCACTTAGTAATTTTTTACACGAAAAAAAATCAAATTAATTAAACAAATTATTATTAAAAAAACAAATTTTTCAATGAAAATCGTAGACTAACTGTTATGTTTCCGTCACCAGAAAATTCAACTACAAAGTTATATATAAGTGCAGTGCCAGTACACACCAGTGTAACTTGAAGTAACCTTGAACGGAGAATTATAATAACTGGTGGCTTTGGCCAAATAAATAATACAAAATAAAAACTCTTACTACTTTTGAAACTGATATCTATTAGAAGGCTAAAATGTCAAAGGATGGTCAAAAATTGAGGTCTTGCAGAGTTAAGTTGGTCAAAGTTAGATATGAAATGACAAAAAAAAATGATTTCAAATGTTATTGTCACACTCAACATTCAGTGTTTTCAAATATTAAGTAATGTTAGATGAAAAACACAACTTAAGAATATAGAATAGACACAAAATGAAAATGTTGATTCAAACTGTAAAAATATATGGAATTTTGATCCAAAATGATGTATAACTTTAACTCACTGATTTCTATATTGAAGTTTATTTTTATGGATGTTGGCAAAGATTCAAAATAACACCATTTTTATAAAAGAAGTTCCTTTAAGGTGGTACCTAACACTACAGGGAGATAACTCTGTAAAATCAGCTAAACGTTTTAATTAATTTGTGTTGTAAAGGGGATATTGAGCTTCTCAATTATCAAAATTGGTGTTTGTCAAACTGCTATATAACCAGTGTAATTTTTCTGATAAAATGGTTGGTTCAAAATTTTTGAAAATTTGTATATTTTGGTTAAAGGATCAAAGTAAATACTTTGTCAAAATTTTATGAAAATTAAACGAGCCAAATTAATTTTAGTGAAAGTGTTGGGTACCACCTTAAATAGAACATTAATAAAATATCAAAATTATATACCAAAAAAATAGGCTGGTGTGCTGTGTCTGCTTTTCAGATTAAAGCATTTCATAATAATGAAATGAATGTTAAAATGTGTGAAAATACAGCTTCCAAATTTTATAAAGATGAATTTCTTAACTTTCTTCTGAAAACTGACAGATTATATTCCCCCTTTCCTTTGGTGTTGTGTAGTTTTGTGTGTTCTCTACACACTCGACAATAAAATTATCCCCAAAGTAAATTGATCTTTAGAGCTAGTTTCCTTATGCTTGTAGATTAGGACTTTCGTTGGCTTGCTTGCTTTGTAATTGTAATGAATATTGACATCTGCAAACACTATATAATAGGCAGAGTTAAACCTGTATACATTATACTTAAATCTGTTTGGGTGTTGTCCAATTGTACATGTAAACATTACAAGACAATGTTAGTACAGGTTTAACTCCACTTCATCCATATATATATGTTTTGCAGATATCAATCTTAATTACAATGCTCCAGCAAATGTTTATACAAACAAAGTAAGCAAGTCGACCAAAGTCTTAACCTACAAGCAATAGGAAATTAGCTCTTAAGCAGATCAAAATTTGACAACAGGAAATACAAGGGGGAAAAAACTTACAAACAGATTGGATTGGCTTTTGAAATTGTGTCAAGTTTAGAATCTAAAAAATACATCAATAGTGGAGTAAGAGAAAGTGCTATCAAAGACCCAAAAGAATGTTTTCATAAAACAGCCAAAATATTTTTTTTGATTGGAAAATTGCATGATGATGTCTTAATACAAAACTGATTGCTGTTATCTGGACATAAAGGAAGGAATGATCAATGATACAAAATGATGACACAAAGACAACAATGTCCACCCCCACAAAAAAATTTAATGAGTGAAAAAACATACATGATAAATGATAAAAGGCAATCTGATAAAAATAAAGATCCTGTGTCGAAGCTTTGGTTACATGAATCTGACAACATCCAATTTTACTTATAGTTCTTGGCAATTATTTCAGTATGCATGAAATTTCTGACTTCAAAATTTTGGAGGTGTGTATTAAACTGACAAAACAAGAGGATCCTGAAAGGTCTTTAAAACAGAGTGTAGAATGTAGCATTTTCATATCCTTGTAAGCAAATCTTTAACACAGGATCTGTATTTTAATCAGATTGGATAAAAGGAAGAGTATAAGATAGCAGATAAGAATGAAAAATGAAAGACAATCAATGAAGTTATGATGAATGGATAGATTTTACTCTGGGAATCGCAAAAAAAAATAAAAATGGTGGCTTTATTTCCATGTTGTATAAAATGTATTCAGACCATAAAAATATCTCCCTTCAGAAAAATATACAGTACAATATTCACAAATAACATCAATTCACTCATGTACATAAAAAACACACACATGCTCTCATACATTCATGCACTGATAGAAAATAGGAGAAATAAAGACAGAAAAAAGTTAAAATCTACTGAACTTTTGACCATCCTTGCATATGTCCTTCTAATAATGGTTAGTACTAAAACAGGTCTAAAGGTAGATAAAAGCAGCTTGTGTAAGACATGGGCCAATTCACCTGTAGGTCTAAATTCTATGCTTCTATAGTCCCTCAAAATGTTAGACTATATTTATACTACGTTTGAAAGAGATTAGTTTTTTTTATATATCTAATTACAAAATGCACTTTTTTATAGATAAATTTTTGAATCTACTTTTATGAAAAAAATTTAAGCAAAAGATTTAAACAATTTATCCAATTACTACTTAAAACATATTTCAGAATTTAACATTAATCAATTCTATTGCATTCTCTTTATTTTTATTGTCATTTTAGTGTTTTATCAAACAAGACTATATATAGCAAATGAAAAGAAATGTTCCTACCTTGATTTGTTCTGCAGTTGATTGTAAATTGAGGTAACTCTCTTCTAAGTTTCGTAACTGTGATTGTATTTGTGATGCCATTTTAGGAACTCTGCAGTTGTCTTCTGCTAGATGACGACCTTTCTTGTTAACCATATCCAAGGTCATTCTATAATCTTCTATATCTCTTATGAGAGCCTGCAAAAAGAATAAGCCATTCATTTTTAACATTAATTGTCAAATGAACAATGAAAATCACTGTTTTAGAGGATCTTGAAGCATAATGAAAATTGCATTAATTTTGTTTTTTTAAGTTCCTCCATTATTAAATATTTAACTGAAGTCAAACACTTCAACATTGATACTCAAGGTCTTGAAAAGTTAAGAAAACAAATTCCTTTATTCAAATAAGAACTTTGTTTAGACTTTCTCTATTACCTGGTAAATAAAAAGTATAAAATTAACCCCCCTTTTTCAAAAGGTTTTCTTGAAAGTGGAAAACTATGCCTATTTCAATATAATCTTCAAAAGGTCTTAAAATAGAAACTAACCCTGTGTTTGTCTAGTTGTCTTTGTGTGATTTCCATGGAGCTGACATTGAGGGAATTATGGGACATGAGTTTGAATGACGTCTGCAACAACCATTTCTCACTATCTTGTTGAGCTTCATGGAAGTCCAAATGATCATGGTAAGCTCTGTCTAATTTAGCCACTATTTCCTAGAAATAAATAAAATGTGTGTTTTAAATATCGATTATCAAGATATAAATTTTGAAAGTCTGCAAACCTTCCTAATCTGCAATTTGCATATTGGTACAATATAAATTTTAGACCTAGTAGTAATACTTGTGCATAAAGTGATCTCTGTGTAAACTTAATATATTTGTAACCTGAAATTCATGCATTAGGAAACTGAACTGACCTTACCTAAGTTCTTCATTGATGAAGGTGGTGTTTGGTTTAGAAATCTTTCATAGTATATTTGTCTAAAATTATCCCCATTATCATTAATTTGTGAAACTAAATAGTTATACATTAGGAGAATAAAGGTAAAGCTTTGTCCAATACACATATTGTTGAGTTGTAAAAGACTCTGTCTTGGAAGAAGATACTGTTGTGGTTTTGTGCATTCTGTGCAATAAAGATTTTTTGTTTTGTTTAATGATTACTATTTTGCATTTCAGTTTCTGGTTTTCAATGAAACAACCAATCAATTTTATCTTATGAATAAAATTATCACTTGATATTTAAAACTTACCCTGGCTCTATTTCTGACTCTATCATACCGACTCTGTACATCTGACAAGGAGTCTGAAACATCAGGATTTTCACTGAGAGCCTCAAGGTTTGCTACTCTCTCAGCTAGTTCATTTACAAGTCTATGGTGATTTTCAACATCACTTAGTACAAGCTACAAAATTAATTATGAAAGTAATTTAGTCAAAGGGAGATAACTCAAATTAAAATCAATGAAATCTGAAATCCTCCAATTTTATATTTTTTCAACAATGGTTAAACAAATTCTCAACTATGATGCATATTGTAGAATGGAATTGTTATTAGAAAGGAATATTAAATCTAAGAAAATATTTAAAAACTAACAATTCAGGAAGGTTAATTTTAAAATTCTGCAAAAGGTGAACAAAATTTAGCTAAATACTGATTTGAAGTCATAGCTGGGATATAGATTATTGAATAATTACCAATTTGCTTTCACATTATTGAAATGGGAATCTCCTGTTATAAGAGAATTTTTTTTTCAAAAAATACCAATCAAATATAAGTTTTGCATTAAACATACTTTGAATTTGTCTAGTTGTGTTTTCTTTTCGACAAGTTGTGCTTTAGGTTCAGGCTCCATTTGTAGAGTATGTTCTGTGTCTGCCAACCATTTAACAAGACTGCCATAATACTCTTCGTAATCGTTCCATCTTTCCTGGACACCTTCTAACATGGTACTACATTCGGATATAGCTTGGTTCAGTTTTTCCCATTCATTGGTAAGTTCCGTAACTTGTTGTTCGATAATTCTCTTTCCGTCTGAGGAAGTATTTGGAAGGATTTTTTCGGCTAAGTCACAAACATTATTGACTAGTTGTAAACCTTCATCCATACTGGCAGTGATTTGCTTTAATAGAAAAAAAGACAACATATCACCAACAATCACCTAGAATATTAATAATGAAAACAATGCAATGATATGGTTATGATTCTGAGAAATTTAATTCAAATTGTGATTAGGGATTTAGGAGAAGTGGACACAAGTATGCAGATATGACAAAGTGCACGTCATCCTAAATTTAACTACCAAAATCATACAGATTAAATAAATAAAATATGAAAGATGCTGAAAGTACATCATGTGATCATGTGATAAAGATTCTATGAAAGTTTCCTGCTGAGAAAGTAGGAGGTATAAAAAGTATTTTATCCTTTTATGTAACAGTATTATCTTTAACTTTACACTGACCCACCTCATCATAATTAATGTGATCCTGAATTGTATCCTAGTCTCACAATATGATAGAACATTACAATCCTGAACTCTATATATCTATATAATTAACCTACCTTGATTCCATTCATACGATCCTGTATAGTATCCCAATCACCAGAAGTATCATTGCAATCCTGAACTCTCTCATCCATTTCTGCCAACCAATGTGCAGCATCATCAAATGCTTTATCGTAGGATTTGTGGTCTTTAGCATTATCATTCAGTCTTTGCAGCATACCCTGTGGTGGAAAAACAGCAACAATGCTCATTTTTACTTTCAAAAATTTAATTCATCATTCAAAACTTCAGTTATATTCCAACTTCAATCTACCATTTTCAAAACAAATTTGACAGTTGTGGTTGAAATTAATTATCCATACTTGACACTTGTTGTTGAAATTAATTATCCATAAAGTTCAAAAGTTCAACATTAAACTGCAAACATAAATACATCCATGACCCAGAATAATTTACTCTGATCTACTTCATTGTTCCAATATATGAGAGTTTTGTACCACTTCAAAATCTACATTTTATTCAATCTGTAAATTTTAATCTGCTTACAGAGAGAAGTCAAACAAGATTTGTTATGCAAAATAAAAACCATTTACCGGCTTAAAAATCTTACAGTATAAAGTAATTTAAATGGGGGTTGAACGATCTGCAACTTTATTACGTTTTATTAAAATTTCATGAAGGTTCAATATAATGTCAGACAAACACTTCAATATGTAAATTAAATAAAAATATATCGAGAAATTTATCATAAAACTGACATGTATACTTGAATAAGCTTTTTAGATAGAACTATTAAAACTTACGTTATTTACACATCAATACATCTTTTAACATTTGCATGTTTATTACAGAGGTTTTTAACTGTACTTTTATTTTGAGCTATTTCATTAAAATGAATGTGGGAAGGTAGTTTTTTCTACAACCAATATTTTTTCTTTCTTTGATGCATACTGAGGATTCTTTTATTCTTGTGGGTACCAATTTTTGTGGTTTAAGGTAAGCATGAGGATATCTGATTTCATGCTTTTGCCGAAGAATGTATATATTCCTGTAAAAAAGTTTTAATTTGTTGAATTGTTGAATTCATGGTTCCCTTATCTTGTACCCACTAAATACACAAAAAAAATATTATTACGAACATGTCCACATAAGCTTACCTTCCTACCAACCCAATATTCCTTAGAACAGCCCATAGAGTTGAGTGTATCTTTTTTTAAACAAACATGAATTTTAAGAGAAATAATGCATGCTTACTTATCATTATTCAAAAGAGGCATCATGCGTATCATAAGAATGGAGTTAAATTGTATTTTAATTTTACAAAGGGCTGTACATTAAATAATTTTAAGTGCTAAATATAAATTGCTCATGCGGAACACCAATTAAAGTTAATGTTACTTATTCCACTTCAGCATTATTTATTTTGACACCTTATACTTGTTTATATATATCTAAGTAAATAGTTTTATGTTAGCTTGAGATTCTTATATTTTTAGGAATAGATAAGTTAACTTTTGACATAAGAAATTTACCCGATGTAAAATTGATGAGGTATGCTTATAAAAAATAGGCATAGTTAATGGAATTCTATTTCCCTTATATCATTATCAGATAAGCTAAAAATATCAGTTTTGGGTAAAAAAGAAGAAATGTTTGCTATCTCTTGAATATCCCATACAGCCAATGAAGCTAAAGATTATTTTATATCTTCTTTGTGCATTTGAACTTTTACTTCCAGCAATAAGCAGTCCAATTCAAATATGAAGTTCATAACATAAAACGATCTAGCTTTATAAAACTATCAACCCTATCAAAACAACCTCCCAAAGTCTAATAAATCATAACTTATTTACTCTTTTGCTACATTAAATACTTTGACATTACATTTTACTGCTTTAATGTAATAAAAGTCAATTTTGATGTCTATATCAACAATTCCTTGCTGTATCTTAACGTACAACTCACCTTTGCTGCTGACATAAGTCCCTGGTATTTTGTAGTCAACATCATCATATTGTTAGAGACACGAGGGTCTATGCTGCGCTGTGATACAGCATCGCTCCTCTCTTTCACATGCTCCAATGACAATTTCTTCTTCAAGATTTCTTCAAATATATCCTGCAGCACACAAATATGTGTTAAGTAATCGTGACAGTAAATATATGGTTATAGCGTGACTTATTACCTTCTGTTAGTTGTTTTAAAAAGTCAAATTAGAAGAAATATGCTAAAAGATTTTAACATTTTCTACTCCAGATAATTTAGTAAATTTGTTTGCTTAACATATTGTTGTTTTAATTGAGAATTTACTTTGTTAACAGTTACAATAAATTTAGCAAGTCATTTAAATAAATTTTAAAATTCATCTGAAAACTTGCCAAAAAAAGTGTAATAACTTGAGAAAATGTTTAAATAATTTTTGGTATTTAATAGATTCAGCAAAAATTCATGTTAAACTTCAGAGTGTAAACATTTGACGACGAAATATTATTATGCATTTATCAAGATAAAAACAGCTATACAAGAGCTGTTCTTAGAATAAATATTAGTTAATGCCTATTATGCAATTTTTGGTGCTTTTAACTATTTGAATAAATTTTTGAGACCTCCTGATTTTAATTTTTCCAAGACATATTTACAGTACACAGCCCCATATTTTATCATCTGAAAAAAGATTTAGTTGTGATGTCAGAGGAGTGATTCCAATTAATTTAAACTTCTTTGCTTCAATTTAATGAAAATAAAATTTTACCTCTCCTTGCATCAGTTGTTTCTGTTTCTGCTGCAAGTCTGGTTTGTTTTCGTGGAGATCTTTGACATTGTTTTCCATCTGGTTCATCCATTGGTGGAAACGTTCGTACTCATCATCCATCTCCATCCAGTTTCCAATACATCTGTCGAGGTTACCCTCCATCTCGTTCACAGAGTTAGAGAATGTATTCCAATCGTCTTTGAGGTTCTGAATCTCTTTATGGATAGCCTCCTGACCTCTAGGAGCAGTCGACATGCAGACTCTCTCCCCAAGTTGTGTAGCATTGTTTACCATGTCCTGACCTTGTCTCATCTCTCCTTTGAAATCCTGTAAATGGAGGACAGATTTGAATGATTGATCTTATTTTTTGCTGTCAATTTTAAAGACAAATAAATTAAGATTATTTTTCTTTTCTGGACACTTGAGTCTTATCAATTTTCCATTAGTATTGTCAAAATGAAAGCATATCTTAAAGTAACATAAACTAGATATCATTGAGATGGAAGCCATCTCTGTGGGCCCCGCTGTGAATAATGTGCATTAAAAAATTGTATCTTTACCATAGGACATGGATTTGTCAACTGAAATCAAAGTTTTTGACCTTGACCTTTGACCTAGGAAGTTGTTAATAAATTATGACACACCCTTTGGTGTTGGTTTATAAACATGTCAAGTATAAACTTTGAAATGATAACGGTTCTCAAGATATAGAGCGGACACGATCTTTACCATAGGACATGGGGTTGTCAACTGAAACCAAAGTTTTTGACCTTGACCTTTGACCTAGGAAGTTGTACATAAATTATGACACACCCTTTGGTGTTGGTTTATATACATGTCAAGTATAAACTTTGAAATGATAACGGTTCTCAAGATATAGAGCGGACACGATCTTTACCATAGGACATGGGGTTGTCAACTGAAACCAAAGTTTTTGACCTTGACCTTTGACCTAGGAAGTTGTACATAAATTACGACATACCCTCTGATATTGGTTTATATACATTTCAGGTATAAACTTTAAAATGATAACGGTTCTCAAGATATAGAGCGGACACAATCTTTACCATAGGACATGGGGTTGTCAACTGAAACCAAAGTTTTTGACCTTGAACTTTGCCCTAGGCAGTCGTTCATAAATTATGACACACCCTCTGGTGTTGGTTCATATACATGTCAAGTATAAACTTTGAAATCATAACGATTCTCAAGATATAGAGCGAACACGATCTTCACCACAGGACACAGGGTTGTCAACTGAAACCAGTTTTTTTACCTTGACCTTTGACCTAGGAAGTTGTACATACATCATGACACGCCCTCTGGTGGTGGTTAATAAACATGTAAAGTATAAAGTATGAAATCATAATGGTTCTCTAGATATGGAGCGGACACAAAGTGTTACGGACGGACGGACAGACTGATCACTATAGGGCGACCCGCCTTCGGCGGGGCCCTAATTACACTTCGTTTATAATACCAGTTTTATATGTTGCAAAATATTTTAAAACAAATGCTTTTTGAGTGAATAGATCCAGAACTTCTCTACAAAAAAATTCTGAATTGCCTTAGTTTACTGTATAAAATTTTGTGATGAAGACATTTGGTTCAATATACATACACTGGCCTTAAAATAATTTCTCTGAACACCCAATGATTATAAAACAAGACTTTTTTTCAAATGGCAGAGATTCAGTCCACTGAAAGACCACATTTTAATGGTTCTTCATGAACTCTGCTTTGTAACAAATACCATGGTGGCTCATATTCTTCAACTGTGTGCATACCTTAAGCTGCTGTAGTCTTTCTTGTAATGTATTTCTATCTCCAGTGTAGTCACTCAACCGTTGTAGTCGGTGTCGGTTGTTAGCTAACCAATCTAAACAACCAATGTAAGATTTCCTGTATTCTTCATGACCTCTAACAATGTCATCCAGTCTGACTGTCATGTCCTAAATTAGAATTTATAAAAATGATTGGATATCAAAAATTGTATTACTTTTCATTAACAAAAAGTGTTATATTTTCCATAATTTTGACAATCCATATCGTTAATGTGTCCACCAAAAGGTTTGATTTTAGTATATTTGAGAAGATAATGTTTTTATGAAAGTGATGTCAATTTCGGTTTCCCAACATTAGTAAATTTCATTATCCTGAACTTTATATCTGAACCATGAAGATTCAAATTTTCTTCTCTACTTTCACTTGCATACTTAGCAATTTGCTCATGAAAAAATAATCATAAGTATTCAACTTTCTTTTCTTTTCAGAAAATTCATGCAAATGAAAATTCTTTAATAAAAGACTGTTCTTACCTTAGCAGAATCATGAAGTTGTTGGTAACGACTGTTGAGTTCTCTGACAAGTGCAATAGGTCGACTGTCCTTCAAGTGGGAAGCTTTGTCCTCAAGTTTGTTCAAAGCATCTCTGTGAGCCAGAATATCAGCTTGGATTGCCTAAAATACACATTTGTTTTATCATGAGTCGTTATAATCAAAATTGTGAACAAGCTACATAAACATACTAATGAATTCATTTTATTTATCTTGAAACTTTTTTTTCATCAAAATGGATATTTGAAGGGATTTTCATCTAAAAATAGTCAGTTTTAAAAAAACAAAAATATTTCTTAAACGATAAAGACCACTGTGTACCTTGAATTTTTCCAAACTAGATCTCTTCTCTGGCAGGTCTACTCTTGCTTCAGGATCAGACCTCAGTTTGGTCTCAAGGTCCATAATCCAGCCCAATAACTGGTCATATGACCTATCAAAGTCTCCCCATTGTGACAGAGCGGATTCGAGTCCACGCTTGGCTTGAGATACATCTGTCAGTAGGTTCTCATACTGTGTCTTGGCTCTTTCAGTCTCCTGTTTGATTATTTGACAACCTCTGGGATTAGTGTTGGGTAAGGTCCTTTCTGAACACTCAAGTAA
Source organism: Mytilus edulis (assembly GCF_963676685.1). NCBI lineage: Eukaryota > Metazoa > Mollusca > Bivalvia > Mytilida > Mytilidae > Mytilus > Mytilus edulis. Next base: position 28,404,347 of record NC_092346.1, read on the forward strand.
TGTCCTCAATAAGTTATGACCTTGGTCCATGGCTGCTTGTAATTCCTGAAGAAAAAAATATTATGGTTATTATGACATAGATCAGGAATAATATCAAATATAAGTCTATGAATAATTAATTGTCTTACCACTCTTTTAGGCACCAACAGAAATAGACAAAGTGGTGCCAACACTCCAATTTGAAGTAACTTTATTATAACAAAGCCAGACATGTTAACATACATGTTATAAATAAAGCAAATCCAAATAGAAGTCAAATAAAAATTCTTGTTTCTAAAAAGCATGACTATTATAAAATTATGATTGCATCTTTCTGTTTAATACACCCCTACATTCAAACCCTGTTTTCTATCTGATTTTTGCATATTTTTTTGTGATACAAATATTTTAAGATATTTACCATGATTTGATTAAGTTTGCTGCCAACATCATCTTTAGTACCAGATGAATCATGAACACTTCCAAGTTTGTGTTTAGTGTCGCCCAGCCATTCTTCAAAGTCATTATTGGCCTGTTTGTAGGCAGCATGGTTATCACAGTGAAGTTCAAGGTTCTTTACGATGTCCTTTGACATAGCAACCACTCCTTGGTAACGGGTGGTCAGTTGTGTGATGGCATGAGAAGTCTTAGCGTCAGCATTAGTGGCTAGTAGAGCTTGAGCTTTCTCATTTACTCTGTCCATTGTACTCTGGTGTGACATGACTTCTTCCATATAGTTCTGCAAGTAATAAATTATGTAAAATTTACTTATTTGTTGAAAAGTAATAGCAATGTGTTTATATATTAAAATAATTATTTAAAGACCAGTTATTCTTATACTAAAACATTTTCTGTTGCTGTTTTATAGAAGATTTTTACAATTAAAACACAAGCAGATATGATTTAAATGTCAATGAGACAGTAAGCCACCAACAGATATATAGAAATCAAGATATGGTAAAGCCTCTCTCTAAAATGTTAAACTCTAAAAATCTTTTAAGTACAGAAAAGTGGTATATACATTGAAGGGAGACTATCAACGATCAGCCATCGATATCAAATTCACTAAGGGATACAAAGATTTTTAATCAAATGTAAATCAGAAGAATATCACTGACAAGAATCCATTTAGAATACAGGTTTATATCTATCTTTAAACTGTGTGCCCACATTTCCTTTTATTCATATAAAATTAAAAAAGCAAGCAGTTTTTTGTAAAATCACATACCAAGTAATGATCCCATTGTTTCTTTTTCTCTTCCAATGTGATCTTAGGTTCAAGATCAGCCCTTAGGAAACCCTCTGCCTCTTTCAACCAAGCATTAAATTGGTTGTAGCTTTCCTCAAATTCATTCCATTTGGACAAGCTGGTGTCTTGGTCTTCTAGTGCTTCATTTAACATGGTACGGTACTCATCAAAGTCACGCTTCATTGCCTGTAGTTCATGTCTTATTTTAGTTTGACCTGATGGTGAGGTTGTATGAAGAGTTAGTTCCCCTGACTTAGTAGCTTCAGTCTGTCTGTGACTTCCTTCTCCAACATCAGCCTGGAGAGCCTGAAAAATATATAAGGATTGTTCATTTACTGTTTTATCTAATAAAAAAAATGTTATTATAGCAGAAATGAGGTTTAATGCTCATTGTTGAGGGCCATATGGTGACATTTGGATGTTAGCTTCTATGTCAGTTGGTCTGTGGTGGAGAGTTGTCTTATTGACAATTACACCATATCTTATGTTTATTCTTCCTTGCTTGATGATTGATGGCACCATAAGGCAAGTAGAGGTTATATTGAGCATATGAATTTAAAATAAATATTAAACCAGTCCAGTTACAATATTCAGCAATAAGATATTTTTTGGCAAATATTGATACCTTTATGTAATTACACTTGAAAATCAAAATTTGTTCTGATTTTTTTTTTTTTTTAATGAAATTGTCATCTGTAATTTGAGATGATGAATTATTCATCAATAGCAAACTATGAAATACTAATTTTTCTATTCATATTTTAGTAATCAGTAAATTTTTAAACATAGATTTATATCAGCTGTGCTCCAAGTTCAGTACTGTTTGTTAGTTTTCTGAAAGATTTACCTTGAGTCTATCTATTTTGCTGACGACAGCAGTCTTTTCACCAAATGTATCCTGGCAAGTGGCAAGTTTTTCTCTGGCAGCTCTCAGCCAAGATATAAATCCATTACAAGAATCATGATAAGACTGATGTGATGCTACACATTGTTCTGATCTGGCCAAACTATCCTGTAAATAAAATTTTACATTCATTTTAGTTTTCCTTAATACAGATAATACCTTGTCTTGATTTTCTTTTATTTTCCAATTAAATCTGTTTTTTATAAAACTTTCTAAAGCACACTTATAAATCAGTTTTAAAACCAATAAAATCAAATTTCAGCTTAATATGAATCAATTAGAAAATCAGTATTTTGATTAGTATTTGCACAATTGATAAATTATCCATTACTGAAAATTATGCATGACAGATTCTCCAAACGATTGTTTATTTCGAAATTCAATGGAATTAAAATATCTGCAGAACATCACATCTACAATCCAAAAAAACAAGACCATATTACTTAAAAAAAGTAAACCCAAATCTTTCAAAAATTCAAAATTACCTTGGCTTGATTCTTGAGTGTTTGGTATTTACTGACAATCTGTGTAGTGTCAGTCGAGGCTTTACTATGAGGACTCTTAGACGACAGTTCCTGAGCCTTATTGTCTATCGATTCAATCATCTGTTCGTAGGATATCACATCCTGGTAGACACCCTTCAGTCTCTGTAACTCCGCCTTCTTTTCACTGAGGTCAGCCTTGGGTTCTGTTTCCCGGAGACGTTTCTCCATGTCTCTAAGCCATTTCTGTATTTTATCATAGCTATGGTTATAATCGGCCCATTGTAACAAACATGATTCTAACATAACTTTAGTGTCTGTGATTTCACTGATTAGACTTTCCCATTCTTGTTGAAGTTGTTGTAATTCCTTACGGATCATCTCACGTCCCTCCATGGATGTGTTTGTCATGGCTTTCTCGCCCCAGGTATTGGCAGAATGAATCATAAGCTGTCCTTCATCCTTTGCAATCACAAACTCCTGCAAAAAAAATATAGAAATAAGCATGTAATAACTTCAATAAAGGAGTATGTTCAGTAAGGTCCAAAAATGGCCCCCTTTTTTAGCGTAAATTTCAAATTCGGATTTATTGACCAATATCACAATCAATTAAAGCTAATATAGTGACTATATAGGAAATAAGCTATTTTGTTGAAAACTTTACGTTTTACTTTACATTATGACGTCACAAGTTGCACTCATATTGATTTTTCAGGAAAAAATCAATGAAAATAGGTAAATTTCAATAGATTATTGGACAGGAAATATAGAGCGCATACGTCGACAACAAAGATCTTTTAAAATAATGTTTGTGAAGACATTTCACATTTCTTATTTGAATATTAAGTTTGTCGACGCCTGCGCTCTATGTTTCCTGGTCCTTAAGTTGGTTGAAATCCAGCTCATTTTGTCAAATTTCACCAAAATCCCTTATCTTGACCTTTTTGGGATGTAAAAATCAACGTCTTACACTTAAACTTTGACAAAAACAGTTCTGTTTAACTTTCTGACATGTATTTAATGCAACTTAAAACCTTTATTGGCTTGTTACTATAAACTTTATAATTGGGGCCAAATATGTCCCTTACCGAACTTACTCCTTTATGATTTCTTCACGTTTTGAAATGAGCATACATTACTGTGGTTTATTTTTATTCATGGGTACCAAATTTATGGGTTTTTTTTTTCTTTTTAAACTTTACTTTCATGGATATTGTGTCTTGTAGGTTTGACAATCTCTTTGTACAGACCTACATGAAAGTTATATTTTGTAGAAAACATTCATAACAATAAAATCTGTGAAAATTTTAATACTAATGAATCCATAGTAGTATACTGTGGCAGAGTGATCATATGTGACTTTCTGTCCATAGGTTGTAAAACATTTGTATTGTTACACAATTATTAAGATAATTTTCAGAATGGTATTGATGAATTTTTGCAAAATATTATTTATCTATTCTACATATCCTTTTTCCATTAATAATCCTGTAAAGTCATCAATATTTTCACAATATCATGATACCACAACTAATTATGGCATCATCTTACCTGAAGTTTTTCCAGTTGTGATTGAATGGTGTATTTATCACCAGAAGTATCGGAGCAGACAGACAGTTTGTCTCTAGTGTTCTGTAACCAGGTAGCAGCCTCTGTGAATGACTCAGCATATTGTTCATGGTCCATCACATGCTGTTCATATCTCTTCAGCAAGTCCTTTAAAAATATATTGCAAATAAAAACACAAGAATAAGAGTATTTTACGAGTTACAGATCTATAGACAAATTTATCCAAAGGACTTTACTCTGACGGACTAGAAAATGTCCCTCACCCTTCTTTCAAAAAGACTTCTTTTTTGTGATCAAAATTACAATTTCCAACCATGGCAGAATTTTTCTAAATAATCCACTATTTCTTTACAGACAATGAAACATATGCTTATTAGCACACATTTATTCTATTCATGCAAACCAATTTTCATAGCAACAAATGTATTTTGTTGAGGATACAAAACTTCATGAATTGCACTTTTTCAACCAATCAAGATTTGGAAAATCAAATACTGTAAACCAACTTATTTTCGCGAGCGATTTATTTTCGCGAGGAGAAAAATAACGTGAATATAAATCGTCGCAAATAAGTTAATCGTTATTAATCTACATCAAGTAAATAAGAAAATCGCAAATTTTAAAAGGTGCAAAATGGACTAGAATTGGTAAAACGCGAAATAAAATATCCGCGAAAATAAGTTGGTTTACAGTACTAAAAACTTTACTTTGTATGAGTCAACAAAACAATAACCCTAAAGACATTGAAAATAGCTTTTAAAATTCAAGAAACAAAATGACCACCCCAAAACATAGACTATAAACAAAATGACCACCACAAAACATAGCCTATAAACAAAATGACCACCCCAAAACATAGCCTATAAACAAAATGACCACCACAAAACATAGCCTATAAATAGAGAATATCATATGGCTTTTTCAATATTGCATCCATATCAACCCAAGACACCAATATAATCCCAAGAGCTCTGCTCGAGGGATTATATTGGTTGAGGGTTGATACGGTGTGTGATATTGAAAAAGCCATATTATATACACTTTATTATATACATATACTTCAATTAGATTTTTCTATGTGACATGACGTCATATAGATAAGGAGGTTAGAAATGACGTCATACAGATTATAGGTTTGACATGACGTCATACAGATAAGGGGTTTGATAAAGCCTTTGCAACAGTGACTACAATCGATGACGTGACGTCATACGGATTAAAGGTGTGATAAAGCTTTTGCAACGGTGCTGATATCGATATCATCACGGGTGGCTGATACAGCACGCTTGCCAATGATTTATTACACATACAATTTATCTGTATTTACTACTAAGTATATAATAAATCTTGTTACTGACCTTTGAAGCTGACATAAGTGTTGTATATCTAGCTGACAGCTGAGTGAGCTGTGACGTAACTCTATTATCAGTGGTAGACTGTAACAAAGTCTGGGCTCTCTCGGCCAGGGCATCAAAGGTATTCTGTTTGTCAAGAATAGCCTCATGTGTTCCCTATAAAATTAAACAACAAACATAGACATACTTTCAAAGACAGAAGGACTTGAATAATCTATCAAATTTAAAAGAAGGTTTTTTTTATAATAGTTTTGATCTTTCTATGATTACCATGTAGAAATATAGGGTTATTGCATGAATATTGGGGAATATTGTCCCGAGTAGAATTTTATATTGCACGAGCTTGCGAGTGCAATATATGTTCTACGAGGGACAATATTCTCCAATATTCATGCAATAACCCTTTTATTGTATAGCAATATAATATTTGAAAGTGAAAATTGGTTTAAACTAAGATTTTGTCGTTGATGACGTCATTAATTTTGAAGCTTTTTTGCACTAGTGTAATATTGGAATTTATTGCACGCTAACTTTTGGTTACTTTTTGTTGGAAATATTATATTGCTATACAATAATATGTCATCTTGAATCAAATGCTTTTCTTATTCATAGAGAATTTTTGAAGTCCATACAACACAAAGACCACCGATTAATTTCAAAACATTTTTTTTTATTTCCTTCTCATATCTTTTGTAGCAGTATGACACAAATCTATGGAATTAGTGAAATTTAGAGAATTTAGTTCATAAATATGTACCAACTTACTAGAAATAAATGAAAAATGATAATAAAACGCTAAAAAATTACAAGGGACATGTAACGATCAGATTTCAGTGATTTACACCAAAATAGAAAACCTCAAGGTTTCTAAATGAAGCTAAATAAAATATAATACCTGTTGTTTCTCCAGTTGTTCTGTTTTATCCTCCAGAGTTGCCTTGAGGTCAGATTCTTCCTTCATGTCAGTCTCTGTATCTTTTATCCACTGACTCAGTTCATCATACTGGTTCTCATACAGGTGCCATTCTTCCATCAAACGTTCTGTTAACAAAAATTTGAATTATGAATATACAATGTACTATCCTTGTATGACACTTACAGATTCATTTCTGCATATTCAAAATATTTTTCCATAAAAAACACCCTTATGAAAATTTTTGTTTTTAATATAATATATTTTACTTTATTTTCTCACAATAACAGACAGAAATTTCAAACTTAATATTCTTAGACTTGAAAAACAGGCCTGGTAAACCTAAACTCACATATTTATATTTTTACCATGGCATATTATAGGCAAAAAGAGTGAATTCTACTCCCCCCTCCCTTCCCCCCAAAAAAACCAGCTCAAATAAGTTAACCAGCCAAAAATAGTCCTTCCATGAAGTCTACTATATACAAGATTTTGTGTAATCCCTTTCTTTATAAATTACCAAGATTGTTTCTCAAGTCATCTCCATCAGCTACAAATCCTTCAAACTCTGAGGTCAACATAGATAATTCTTCTTTAATGAGTTCCTGCCCTTGGTTTGAGGTTTCAGGCAGTACAATTTCTCCTTTACCAATAGTAGCATTGAGTTTGTCTTTGCCACTGTCAATGTTTCCATTTAATTCCTAAAAATAACAAATAATACTTTAAAACTGAAAATACTAGGCAATATCTCTTCAAAGTTTTACAAACATTACAAAAGAGTAAAATATTCATAACATTTAAAATTAATCAACAACCAGATGCTCCGCAGGGCGCAGCTTTATACGACCGCAGAGGTTGAACCCTGAACGGTTGGGGCAAGTATGGACACAACATTCAAGCTGGATTCAGCTCTAAATTTGGATTGTGATTAAATAGTTGACACAGCATAGGTTTCTGACACAGAATGAATGTGGTCTAATGAACTTAAAAAAAATATGTTTGCCTTTGAACAATTCACTATGCTGTTGAATATTAATCCTCTAAAAAAAATGTTTGAAGAAATTTTCTTTTTATTTATGAAATCTGAAATGAAAAAAATTGACCCCCCAATTTTTTTTTCACATCCCCCTTTCCCTTATTTCAAAACTGATCTCAATTCAAATTTCTAATGAAGTTTGCAACAATAACTACTCATTTAAATACATCATAAAATATTAAAATGTAAAAAAAGTGCTTGTTATTACTGAATGGTAAAGATTGTTTTAATCTATCAGTTGGTAGTAATAGTGAATATACATTGTATATTGTATAAAACAATGATTTAAGTTGATTCAACTACTATTCTGGACAAAGAAAGATAACTTCAATTGAAATCCAATTGGAATTTCTTGCTATTGCACAATATTGTGCAATTAGATATTTCTTGCTATTGTGCAATACTGTGCAATTGAAAATATTTGCTATTGCACAATACTGTGCAATTGAAGATTTCTTGCTATTGCACAATACTGTGCAATTGAAGATTTCTTGCTATTGCTGAATACTGTGCAATTGAAAATTTCTTGCTATTGCACAATACTTAATATAATAATTTTGGATCCTGATTTGGACCAACTTGAAAACTGGGCCCATAATCAAAAATCTAAGTACATGTTTAGATTCAGCATATCAAAGAGGCCCAAGAATTCAATTTTTGTTAAAAACAAAATTAGTTTAATTTTGGACCCTTTGGACTTTAATGTAGACCAATTTTAAAACGGGACCAAAAATTAAGAATCTACATACACAGTTAGATTTGGCATATCAAAGAACTCCAATTATTCAATTTTTGATGAAATCAAACAAAGTTTAATTTTGGACCCCGATTTGGACCAACTTGAAAACTGGGCCAATAATAAGAAATCTAAGTACATTTTTAGATTCAGCATATCAAAGAACCCCAATTATTCAATTTTTGATGAAATCAAACAAAGTTTAATTTTGGACCCTTTGGGCCCCTTATTTCTAAACTGTTGGGACCAAAACTCCCAAAATCAATACCAACCTTCCTTTTGTGGTCATAAACATTGTGTTTAAATTTCATTGATTTCTATTTACTTAAACTAAAGTTATTGTGCAAAAACCAAGAATAATGCTTATTTGGGCCCTTTTTTGGCCCCTAATTCCTAAACTGTTGAAACCAAAACTCCCAAAATCAATCCCAACCTTTCTTTTGTGGTCATAAACCTTGTGTCAAAATTTCATAGATTTCTATTAACTTCAACTAAAGTTATAGTGCGAAAACCAAGAAAATGCTTATTTGGGCCCTTTTTGGCCCCTTATTCCTAAAATGTTGGGACCAAAACTCCCAAAATCAATCCCAACCTTCCTTTTGTGGTCATAAACCTTGTGTTAAAATTTCATAGATTTCTATTCACTTTTACTAAAGTTAGAGTGCGAAAACTAAAAGTATTCGGACGACGACGACGACGCCAACGTGATAGCAATATACGACGAAAAAATTTTCAAATTTTGCGGTCGTATAAAAATTAACCTTACTCACATATTGGCAGCTATGTATGAAAATTTACTCTTTCAGAAAGACTTAAGCTTTGACATAATACAGTGATAATAGCTTTCCATAAAATACAGAAATATCTGTTTATTAAAATTTCACATCTTTTATACCTGTAATTTCTGTATCTGGGCCTCTATGGCTGTCCTATCACCACGAACATCACTACAGAGATTGAGTCTGTCTACCATAGAGCTTAGCCATTCAGAACAATCCATGAATGTATCTCTATAGATCTGATGGTCTTTTACATTCTTCTCAGTCAGTGCCGACAAATCCTACAATTCAATTAAACTTGCCATTAATTAAACCTTCCAGAATGCCTACAGATCTGTTTGTGAAATTTGCTATATATTCATTGAGATCTCTAGTTTTTGCTTTTAATAGTAAAATGTTAAAATTTCAACTCCACAAGTAAATATTTAGAATGGTTGATTGATTGATTTGTGTTCAATGTCACTTTTAACACTATTGTGCTATTTTGTGGTTTACATTTTTTATTGGTTGAGAAAGCAAATGTGCCTGGAGAAAACCATGACCTTTGGTAGGAAAACTGAAAATCCAAGTCAGGCACACCTTTGACATGCAGGATCCAAACTCACAACCTCAGTGTTGACAGGCTTGTGATACAGATGCTCGACTACTTAGACCACTCAGCCACCAAGACCCCATTGAACTTCGGGAAAACTGCACTCTGTTACTGAACCATTTTAATTTGTTTTTCTTATTTCCTTTCTAGATTGATGCTCAAGCTAGTCATATAACTGGTTTGGTTTATGTTACATCTCTAACTTACCTTTACTTTGTTAAGAAGTTTCTCATATTTGGTAACCAGTTGTCTGATCTGGTTTCCTAAGTTTGTATCTTTACTGGTTTGTTTAAGATTTTCTGCTTTGTCATTCAGGTTGTCAATAGTACTCTGTTGACTGTTGATATTTAACTGTAGGACCTTGACCCTTTCAAACTGTAACTTTTTCTCCTGTAGAGTGTTCTGCAATTGAGACTCTGTTTGTAGTTGAAGTTCAAGGTCATTGAGCCAACGATGAAGTTGTTCAATACTATCATCATACACAGTCCATTGTGCAAGAGTACCGTCCAGTTTGGTTTTAAGTTCATTAAGATCACCAGAGAGAGCATCATACTCTGCTTGAAGACCCTGCATCTCACGTCTGAGATTATCTCTACCAGGGACAGAAGTATTTGGTAGGACGATCTGTAGGTTGTCAAGGGCTATCTGGAGCATGTGCAGTCCTTCATCTTTGTCAGATGTAAGTTCCTGTAATATAAAATCACAGATATATATGATTTTCATTTCAATAAAGTATCAAAAATACAGTAGAAACCAATTAATAATTAATGAATGTACATGCAAGTTATCAGTTCTAAGTTAAGTGTTTTAGCAACTATTTATAACTCTGTTATCTGTTGACATCCAAATTGCTCAAGTATACATGAGGATGCAAGTAGCTTTATCAAAGCAATTTTTATTCCCGAAACAGATTTTATTTTTGTAACAACTAAATTCGAATTGACTCCTTGTAAAAAAGATGGACGGTCAATGTTGTCATACACACTTGATTCTAATTGATCAACTATAAACTTTTTTTTTTATCAAAGATATATCACTGAGCTTCTGTCCAATGAGTAAAGACAGTCCAGTTAATCTTGTTTGTATTACTGTGCTTTTGACAGATCTGATTACTATCTTCTACAAAGAGAGGTACAAATGTGTGGTACTGTAAACCAACTAAATTTCGCGAGCGATTTATTTTCGTGAGTAAAAAAATAACGCGAAATTAAATCGTCGCGAAAAGGAATAACTTGGATCTTTCCCCATCAAACTACATTAAGTAAATAAGAAAATCGCGAAATTAAATCGCCGCGAAGTTGACTAGCTGGGTATAAACGCGAAATAAAGTATTTGCGAAAATAAGTTGGTTTACAGTATATATGATGTTAGTTGACAAACCTGGACTTCAGAAAGCCTTTCTTGTACAGCCTTCCTATCACCACTAATGTCAGTATGAGCCTGTAATTTGTTTCTCATCTCCTGTAGCCATGATTTACATTGGTTGAAGGATTCATTGTAAGCCTGGTGGTCCAGAACATATTGTTCCCAACGACGACACAATTCCTTTACGTTGACATACACCGTCTGGTATTTTGTACTGAGTTGTGATGCTTGACTGATCACACGAGTGTCGGTACTGACACGGACTAGATCCTGGGCTGCGTCACTCAGGGCATCGATATCGCCCTGATGGTCGAGTAGTTCACGATGAATAGCCTTCAATCTGTCTATCTGTACCTGTTTGTCTTTGAGTGTAGCTTTAAGCTCTATTTCTCTTACTTTGGCTTCCAAGTCTTTCAGCCATGCTGAGACTTTTTCTTGCCATGCATCAAATTCTTTCCATTGTCCCATACAGTTTTCAAGATCAGTTTTTGTCTGCAAATAGGAAGAATAACATTGAAATCTAACTTACTGTTTTGACCTTAAAAACAAATTTTGAAGTACATTAGCAGATGAGCATACACATTTTGACTTTTTAGGTTTTGAGGATTAAGTATTGGGTTAAAAACTATAAAAGACAAGAATGCTGACCTGTATATCAACATGTCAATGAAACTTGACAAATTCCACTCTGAAGTAACTGTATTATAACAAAGTCAATGTAGGTCTTTCTTTGAGATATTATTGTGTCTGGGAGACCCAATTGATGCCTCCACAGATGCAAAGTGTTATTTTAAAATACAGAAAGTTGAGCATTGAAACGCACCTCTTATGCAAGTAAATACTCCAAAAAATGACAAAGTTCAACATCTCCTAAACGAGCAAATGTTAATGAAAATTCAAACCTTGACTACATGTACACCTTAAATTATATGTTCAAACAGACAGCAATGTGATAACTTTCTAGGATTCAATTTGTAGGAGTATTCATGCCCCAAAAGTTGTTGTGTGGGCATTAAAATAATCTATTGACTAGTTTTTGTTTTAGGCATAAGTGAACATTAATTTTTGAAAGAATAAGCTATATCTGAAGAATATGTAGCCACAACACCATCAAAATTAAAAATAACTTCAAATATCAGTTTAATCCTAGCTTTGAAAACCCACCTTCTGCAGAGCATTAACAAAAGCATCCCAGTCGTCCCGGAGGGCATCAGTTTCTCTGATGATAATGTCTTTACCCTGGGGAGCTGTGCTAGGTAGTACTCTCTCTGCAAGACTTATACAGTTCTTGACCTTGGGTTCACCTTCCATCTTGGTAGCAACAATGTCCTAAAAAAACATGACAAAAAAATCAGTAAAAATGTTACGGTAAAGTAAAAATAATATCATGCAATTTAGTGGCAGGCTGTTGCTTCATTCAGGGAACAAAAAGCTTAAACATAAAATCTGAAAAATTTTGTTAGATTTTTTTTACAAAAATTATAACTGATTCAGTCATGCAAGGAAAAGCCGGGAAAAAAATATTTCTTTTCAAAAGTACACCAGGACTTTGAATATTTATATGCTCAAAACAAAATAGCCACATAAAATCATTCAAATAACATCAATCAAGGAATTATATTAGCCATTATAATTAAAAAAAAGAATAATTACAAGGGCATGCAAATTTTCATGCAATAACATGCAATTGAGGGAGTTTACCGACTAGCAACTAATAGTAAAAACTTCATTTAGATTTAATTCTAATTCTATTCCATTAAGTTCTGAATTGAAGAAGTCCTAATCTTCTTGATTAAACTATTAAACCCACTAAAATTTGTAATGTTGGTCTAGCATCGATAATTCATTTTTACGTCTTCTAACAGTTTTTTACAGGATTGATTCTACTGTAAAAATTGAACCAAACTAACACCCACTCGACTATTCTAGCACTACAACAAATCTAAACATAAAAATCCTAGTTTTTCCACTCTGCATTTACACTACGAAATTGAAAAAAAAAACACTGTTGAAATAATATTCAATGTTGCAAAATGAAAAAAAAATAAATCTACTTTAGTTGCCTTCTAGAGCCATTTTAAATTCCATTTTTACTGCATCAACGGTTTCTGATAATCTAAAAATAGCAACACACTGCTACTACTTACAGACGTGATTTTGTCAATGTCTTGATTCTAAGGTGAAAAATGTGCAAATAAAAAATACTGTATCGCTGGCTGTATAAGGTAAAATAGCCAAGGACAGGTTTGCAAGACTAAATACGGATTTTTTGTGTTATTTAAATTTGCTGTTACAAAATATTAGAAATTATTATAAATTAAGGAATGTATCTCCCTCATGCAAAGCTCTGATTCCTTTCACGAATTTGACTATACTTTTTGGACCTTTTGGATTATAGCTCTTCATCTTTTATATAAGCTTTGGATTTCAAATATTTTGGCCACGAGCATCACTGAAGAGACATATTTTGTCGAAATGCGCATCTGGTGCAACAAAATTGGTACCGTTGATTTTATTTGGAAGGTTTTTTTTTTTTAGTAAGCTTCCCATCCTGCTCCAAACAGATCTATTTTTAGTTAAAAGGTGTTCCTACATGCAAAAAGCATCAAACAAGTATTTTTTTCATTGAAAAAACCTGATGTAATAAAGCTATGATGACATTTCTCAGACAAAATATTAAATTTTGCCACCCTTTAAATTATGTAGAACCGACTCTCTTTATATTTCAAAAGCTGAAATCTGTATGGGAAATTTCCCAGAAGGAAGCATTGATGTTTATCCGCAGTTTTCGTAATCGAACTAATTACCAGCTATAGTGTATTCATACAAAAAAATCATGCAACAACTGGCACATGCAAACTAATAGAGATAAGAAAAGATCATGTGATCAAGGATAAAAAAAAATAAACTCTTAATACAAAATTGGGCAAAATGTTTCCTTTTTTGGGAAGAACTTTATAGCCTTTCAAATTGAATCAATAACTCCTAAATGCAGAAATAGTCATCAGAGTTGCGTCCTCAAACTATGATTTTATCCCTAAAGACATTTAGAAATGGCAGCGCAAATTTGTGGAAATAAGGTCATCCATTCATTGTGTTTCCTAGATACAAACAATTATATATATATAGTGTATATGACAACCACTACTGACCAATTTATTCTACTGGTGAATTTCTTAAATCTGTTATCAAACTTGCAGATATAAAATGTGTGTTCCCAAAACCTTATGTTCAAACCAATCCATATAAAGTGTTTATCTGTTTTCACACTCATGGATATTAAATCCTACCGATAATTGATAGTATAAAGAATCCAGCTATAAAGAAATGAAAAAAAAAATCTTTGAAACACACGAAACACGGAACACACAGGGAAATGTTTCACACCAGGGGGAAAAATCCCACTCAGAAAATAATACTTTTTGGAAAACAATGAGTTTTAATTTCACAAAAGTTATTTGGAAATATTTTTTTAGTATTTTAATATACTTTTCCACACAGAAAATAAAACTTTTGGGAAAAAGAAGAGGTTTTATTTCACAAACTAAATATTATTTGGAAATATTTGTTTTTTTATTGTCTTTCACCAAGGTTTATACTTTTCCACACAAAAAATAATACCTTTTCTCAAACATGAAGGTTTTATTTCACAAATATTATATGGAAATATTTTTTGTATTTGTCTTATACCAGGGAATATACTTTCTCCACACAGAAAATTATTTTTTTGGAAAAAAATAGAGTTGGTATTTTACTGATGATTTGGAAATTTTATTTGGGGTATTTTCTTACAATACACATATAGGATAGTTAGAAGCTCTAAGGATATCACTACAAAAGAATGGAAACTCAATAGAAAAGTCTATAGTGAACAACTTACACAACGTCGCTGTTATCAGAACAGAACATAGAAAACCAGTGTTAGATTTCAGACTATACATATATTTTTTACACAAACAAGTTAAAAGTCACAATCATGCAAAAATTTCTCAATTCTTAGTAAATATATTTAGGTGACTCACATACATACATGTACATACAACAGATCTTTTTAAGATAATACAAACAATCCGAAAGTATTCTGAATGGCAAAATACTCAATTTCCCACCAAAAATATTTTTATTTCTGACGAAAAATCTCGCATTTTACCACTCACGACAGCCTCTTGGCAAGTTAAATATTATCATAAAATTTTTATTAAAAATTAACATTGTCAAGATGTTATCAGCCACAGTGTATTCACATTATTTTGATTATAATATTTCATAGATATATATTGGTTTTATGTGCTTGTACAAACCCACGCCGCACCCCAAAATTGATGCTTACACTTTTAATTAGTCCTGTGTAGTAAGTCTGTAAGCAAACATTTTAATTATAACATAAGCAATATATTTGGGACGTGCTCACAAAAGCAAGGTGACAAGTTTACAAATTTTGAACAAGTCAACATATTATTTTACATGGAAAGATATAAATCTGGGAATTTTTTGCAGTAATAATTTTGAAATAAAAAAAATATTTCAATAAAAAAATAATTCCTAAAATTAAGTTATGAAAAAACTTTCTTATAAAAATTTCTTGTGAAAAGTAACCTCATAAGCTTAAAATAATTACTATAGTATTTATAATTTTAGGGGTCATACCTAAGTAAAAAAATTAAAATACTGTAAATGTGAGACTTTCATAAATATTAATTCCCTTATCTAGAAGAGTCATTGAATATATAAATTCTAAAAGATAAGGAGGAAATATTTAATCAAGAATTGTTCTTAAATGAAAGATAGACCTATAAATATGAAGATTTCTAATGAATATATACAATAAAGAATGAAGCCACATCAATCTTTTTTGGATTTTCCTGCATAAATTTGGATACAAAACACTTATTTAACCAAACTCAATCCAGTAAACAAAATTGCCCAATTTTTTGAATTTGAAAACCAGCCCATCTTTTAGTAAATTAATAAAATAGCTATAATTCCCTCAATAATTAATCTAGCAAGACCTCTGAAAGTCCTATATCTTTTTATCCAGTGAACAAAAATCAAATTGATGTGGCCTAATTCTAATTTAATAATAGTCTCTAAATAAAACAAAGCAATAGCTACCTGTATTTTGTCCAGTCTGTTCTGGATGGTATGACGATCACCAGACACATCAGAACACATGGAGAGTTTCTCACGTATACCATTCAACCATTCGATACAGTTATTGTAAGCATCATTGTACTGTTGATGGTCAGCAACAAACACTTCATATTGTTGTACACGCTCCTATAAATTTGAAGATGAGGTTAAATACATGTGATTTTTGTAAAAAAAAATCCTTTATCAAAAGATATGCATTCACCATAAGATATTTTCTTATAATTATAATATCTATTTAAATAAACTTACAGCTGTTCAAATCAAAGGACACAGTTCACTCAGGCACAATATGGCCTTGAATTCAGTTTAATTATAAAATATAAAATAATCCACTATTCGTTTCATAAATGGATCTATTTCAAAAGCATTAAGCTAGGTTAAATGAACATAGGTTCATTATAAGCTCCAAAGTCTGCACATTCTGTATATATCATCAGAATAGTATCATTTAGTGCATTTTTTGTGCAAAAAAGCATGAAGAAAACTTTGTCTGCAACATACTTGTACAATCAAAAATTCTGTTATAGAATGGTTGTTTTAAAATATTGATACATTGTATTGAATCCCTTCAAACCCACCCATGCATGCAAACTGACCGTGCAAGAGCTGTATAGCCAGTCAAGGTCGTTAAAACTTCCATCATCATCACCCATGCATCTATGGGAAGTGTTAATAGTAATATATAAACCAATATTTTACAATTGTCTCTGTTATGGATCCAAACGAGAACATATCCATGCTAATATAAATTCCAAGACCATAAAATGTTACATTCACTATTGCCTATTCCAAGACCAAATTATCAAACATTCTCTATTTAATATTCCAAGACAAATAAAATAACGTTCTCTATTTAATATTCCAAGACCAAATAAATTAACATTCTCTATTTCCTATCCTGCTACTTAAGTCTACTTAACAAAAAAAGCAGCAATTATTTCAAATTTGGATGCTAAAGAATGCTGACAAAATTTCTACAAATTACTCACTTCTATCAACTTTGGAAAATCTTTCATCTAATATATATATAAAATATTTAACAATCTTGACTCAATATGATACTTTCATATTAATTTTCATTCAAGTCATAAATAAATTATTTTTCATGAACTCCAAGCCCCCTTTCCCTAACGTGTTGTTTAGCCATATAGAAAACTTACCAATAATTTGATTTATGCAACACTTGTACTAATTTGATTAAAATATAAATTATTTTGAAGTATATTTTGAACAATACCATATCATATATCTATGTTTATTTCAAGTGTAGACTGATTCATCAGTATATAATGCAAGATAGTTGTACCTTTGCTTAAAACTAACCTTGGCAGATGTACAGAGTTTCTGGTATCTTGTTCGAGCCTGAGTTACAAACTTTGTAAGGTGAGGGTCACTGCTACTCTGTACGAGTGACTGAGCCTTGTCATTAACGCTTTCAATGACTCTCTGATAGGATAACACGTCTTGATGCAAAACCTATAATCCACAACAAATGTAAAACTAAAATTCTTTACAACAAACATCCATGCTTCTAACTTGATTCCTTAAAAAAGTATGTATATCTGAACAGAATTTCAAATCATAGAAAAAATACATGCGTTTACCAACATACAGCATTGCACATTTATTTTTTGAAAACCAGAAAACTAAATTTTTTAATGGATGTAAGAATAAGATGAAAATCAATTGCTAAGTAACTTAAGCAAAATGACAATATTCTTTAATCATTCATAATGCTCTGCATGCAACACATAAAAACATTGTTTTTTGAAATTATATTACTAAAATTATTTCATTGCTTAAATAAATCAATTTAAATCAATAAATTGAGCATACAAATTAAATTAAATCCTCACATTTATTTAAAGTTTCAGAACAGAACGATACACAACCTTATAGTTCTGTAGCTGTGTCTTTTTCTCCTCAAGAGTTGACCGTAAAGGTAATTGTCCCTCTAATTGTGACTCCATATCTCTAAGCCAGTGTTCCACCTGACCATAGCTATCATCAAATGATGTCCATTGTACGAGAGCTACTTCTAGTTTACGTTGGGCTGCTGACAGGTCATCAAAAAGACTCTCCCAGCCAAGTTTCAGTTGACGTAATTCTTGTCTGATTACTTCCCTTCCTTCAGCGGCAGTGTTGGGGTACAATCTTTCACCAGATTCAATAACATTGTTCAGTTTACCAAAGCCTGTATCTCGTTCAACAGAGAGCTCCTAGAAATGAAAAAAATTCACATGTTTTAACAATTCAATGGATGCTTAATTTACACATTAACATAAAAAAAAAATCTTTTAAAATTAATAAAATCTCATACTTTTAATGACCATCATCTTTGAGAATATAAAGATAGTTTGGTGTTGTTGTTTTTTAATCGTCTGATCATTTACTAATTTTAAATGAATCTGCTATATTTTTTGTCCGTAATGAAGATGTTAGATTTTTCTCTTCTCTTCTTAATTACTAGTATCCTTTCACCGATTTTGACTGTAATTACCTGTATTTTTTCAAGTCTGTCCTCAAGGTCATTCCTATTACCAGAAGTATCAGCACTCTGTCCAAACTTCTTCCTGGCTTTAGTTAACCACTGACTACAGTCAGCATGTCTGTCTCTATACAGTTTATGATCTGCAACGTTCTGCTCACATTTCTTCAGATTTTCCTGTAAAAAAAACCATATGTAAAATGTAAAATAAATTTTGAGTAATACCAAAATGTAACATTTTCATCAATATTGTTTCCTAATAATGTAAAAAAATTTACACATAATACATTTTTAAATTCAGATTGCAAGTATTTTAATAAAGTTATTATTAAAGAAAATTGGATCATATTTTACTTCCTCCTTTCTTTAAGAAGATTAGAAATATTATAATACCTTAACAGTTTGTTGTAGGGTTTGGTATCTGGAAACCAACTGTGATATTGAGGTTGCTACACGGCTTTCTCCAGTCAGCTGTTGTAATGTTTGTCCATCATCTGAAAACTGATCAACTTCTCTTTGGTGACTACGCAGGTCTTGCATCAACTCCTGTAAAATTGAAAAGCAAATTTTAGAAAATACTTGTTACCATTTTTCATATTGTCATAAAGAACAAATCTTAAATCACTTAAAACACACAAAATGACTTAAGTTGTACTGATTTATTAGTGAGAAAAAAACCTAATCTATTCTTCACATATTGCCTTAGATTAATCAGAGATTTGTAACCACATATGAGACTGTACATGCAAAAAATAATGTTTTCTCTCCGAAAAATCCACCGAAGTCCATTTAAAAAATAATTGCCTATTATGTCTAAAGACATAAGGTCACTAACTAATTTTGTTTATCAATATATATATGAAGATATAACCCCTTATTTAATCTTATACACATCAGGAATTAAGTTCTCATAACCATCCTCCAAGTGAAGCAAGATAGTTTATACATTTTCTAAACTAAAAATTCAATTTAAAATCTATATAAGAATTCATAAAAACATAATAGTCTTTAACCAATTATAAAAATTCAGTGAAAACATAGAACAATAAAAGTGCATTCTATCACAATTGGTGTAATAACACAAAATCAAAACAGAATTCAAAAGCATGTGCATCTGCAGAATGTTCATAAAGATTTTTAATAAAACATTTATAGCAAAGATGTTAATTAATCCTAGGAATAGGCATGACATATTTGCCACTGGACACAAAAAAAGCAACAATCATTCAATAAATTTGATTTCTAACTGAAATTGTTAACTTATGTTTACCGCTTAATCTTATAATCTGTTCACAAGATTTCTTGCATGTGGATAATTTTATTTCATTGCAGCTGTTAAAAATAAGTTAACAGCTTAGTGCTTCTGTTTTAAATAGATTCAGCAACCGTAAGAATTGTATTGACTATTTTCAAGATTTTTTTCAATAAAAAATAAAGGAATCTGTTATGCATACAATAAGCTTTAGTCAAGATTTAAATGTCTTCATGTGAGACATTATCAGGTCTTCGTAGATCCTAGTCAATAATGAGATTGTTAACAAGCTGCAAATCAGTTTGTAAGCCTAAGAAAAATAATAAAATAAATTAAACTGAAGTTTGACAAAAACTGTGAAGGAGCCAGCTTTGTGCCTTCACCATATATAAAACATCTTACTGATTCTAATTGTGAGAATTCTTCCAATTCGTGACGGAATTCTACAATGTCTTCAAGATATTCCTAGAACAATGGCATTGATGCATATAAAATCCATAAAATACCTCCGTGTTTTTTCAAAGCATATTACATTTGAATAAATAAGCATTTAAAATATTCAAACTACAAAATATTTAAGCAACTTCTAAAAATAATTTGAATTTTCTCAAAATAATTCAATTGAAATTTAATTACACAGCCAAATATAATTATTTCAAAGCTTAACATCAGAAATAGTTGATGTTATCATTTGGGAAAATATAAGTCTGCATACCTGGTATCTAACAAGCTGATGTTGTTTATCCTCCACAGTAGATTTGAGAGGAAAGTCCTTGACCTTTTTCTCCATGTCCTTGACCCAGTGAGAGATTTTCTCATGCTGCTCCTCATATTTGATCCAATGTTCGATAGCTCTGTCAAGATTATCATGAAGTGACCTAACTTGTGTTGTGTAATTTTCCCAGTCCATTTTAAGCATGTCTAGTTCTTGCTGTATGCCCTGACGACCTTTGAGGGCAGTGGTATCCATGGCTTTAGCACCTTTTTCTTCCACCACACTTATTTTGTTAACATTGTCAGGTATTTGAGCCAATAATTCCTGGACTCTGTCAAATTTGTTTTGTAATGTATGTCTGTCACCGGAGATATCAGCACACATGCCGACCCGATCTTTCATCAAGGTCATCCAATCCACGGCTGCTTGCAGGGAATCATGGTACTGTTGATGATCGTAAACATTACGTTCACATTGTTGTATTGTGTTCTGAAATTAAAGATAGCATATCTTCATTAAGGATGTACTTAGGTGAGGTTTTGGAATTTGTGTCAAATGTTCGGACTCCTTGGTGTTTTTCCATATAATACAATGTAAAATATTTTGCCCCATAACACCCATTTATTTTTTCATATAAGACTTAGTAGCTCATGAAAGGTCATTTACCAAAATTTTAGAAGATTCTTAATTTTCTTTCTTTTGTTTTGAGAACTTATAATACCAATGCAAATATAAGGTAAAAGTCCGAGTCAGCCTTTTCCCGCCATTTTTTAAATCTCAAATATCTCGAAAAGGAGGTCCATGACCTATCAATATTTTTAGCTTATTTTTATCCTTAATTGATGCTCTATCAACTTATAGTATCAATTTTAACTTCTTAATTTATTAATTTTCACCTAACCTCACCTAAGTACATCCTTAAAAATATTCACCTTTTTGTATCAAATCATGATTTTGAAATATCAGACTTGTTACTGAAAAGCTATATTACATTTATTATAAGTTTAAATCAGCAATACACTTTTTCCACTTGCGCTCAAATTTCATGTCAACGTGCAATTGGTTTTCAATGTCTACAAATGAAATTGATACAATATCAGATTCTTTTAACGTTTTTTTTTTTAATATTTTAAGGATGTTTAAAGCAGTTTATCAAAAATATAAAAGATAAAAGATTCTAGAGATTTAATTAAGTGTTCAAGAACCATACAAACCTTAGCAGTCTGACAAAGATCTTCATATCTAGAGTTGATATCAGTGATGAAGGCAGCTACTTCAGGGTTATTTGTGCTGTGTAGTACACCCTGGGCTTTCTCTATCACAGAATCTACAAGTCTCTGGTGGGATGTAATGTCTGATAGTACAGGCTGTAAAATATATAAATTAACATTGATTATAATATAACAATAGAGGAATACAGTTAAAGACATAAACAAAATTCTGCTACGTAAAACATGGAAATTATAGATATTTTCCTTTATTTATACATTAAAGGGAAAATTCGCGATTTTTTACTTATGGTTTAAATATGTTCATTATGACAAAATATATATATTCACAAAGTTTTATCGCTATATGTCCAGTAATAAAGGAGAAATTCAACAATTAATGAAATTTTTTTAACTACTTCCTGTAGGTCGTGACGTTTTCTCCTGGTTTTTGCATGCCGGGATTTAAAATACAATCAGTAAAAGTCTTGGTTTTTAATGATATTTAAACGTAATCGTAAGCGCGCCGATGACTTATGGTTTATCTAATAAACATCCGATAATAAGAAGATAAGACGCACAGACGTGCAATTGTACACATTCCTGAGATAAATTTTCTATGTTAAACGTATATATTCGAATTATTTTAGTAGACAACCAAAAAAGTTATAAATTTATTAATTAATGCATTTTCGGACTGATATATGAGGTGAACAAATTAAAGTACAATAATCTGTAAAGACAATATGTTGGTGTACTCTTATTGACCATTTACTATCTCTGCTTTGACTAGATTTATACGATGTGTGTATTCACGGTTCTGTGGCAAATTGAATACTCTTAGATGGCTTGTTGAAAGGTAAATTGTTATTTGCACTTCGGTATTTAACCACGGCTCTAGGGCACACCTTGCCAGGTGTGACTGTCTATTCGGATCAGTGGATTATAAAACAAGGGAGCATTCAATATACACATCTATAATACTAATTCAAGTTTCAAGTTTGTTACAAATAAAAATAGATCGCCGTGGAATTATTTAATTATATTTGCTGTATCATTTATTTCAATTCAAATAAATTAATTTACTAAGTAATAAAATTTAAACAATTTTCGGTTAAGACGGGAAACTTAATTCATGTGTCAGAATGAAATGATATACACCTCTTGTCCTTGATGTATGTCTCATTAAAAAGGGGGAATTAGAAATAGCTTTACCAAAGCATTTTGATTTTCTTTATTAGGCAAAAAATGTACGAGAACACATACATTTAGACTTTTGAAAGCCATGTATTAATGTATATCTGAAACTATCTGAAGATAAGTAGATAAATCTACCGAAGCGGAGTATAATATGTACGAACAAAGAAAAATACTTTTGTTTTTAAATCTTTGCACATTCATGATTAATTATTGTTATCTATTACTCATTTAATTACTTAATTGGTACCTACAATATGTCTACCGCTTGGCATTAAAACTCGGTGTAGTAGGAAGGGTTTTATTACATATACTAGATTATATTATTTGGATGAGGATTTGAGCTATCATATAAAACACATTTATTAGTTAACTACATTCGAGCCCAAAGGATATTAACTTAAATGATTCAATTAACTTTACTCACATATTACTTATATTTCTATCTTATGATTTTTGCGTGCTTGTTTTTATAGAACAGTTTATATATGGTCCAAAAATTTATCATAAATAAAAATATCTTGTTCGGAGAATGATAGTACTATAACAGTGGTTCCAGTCAGTCAAAAGAGTCAGATTTTGACGAGTATGGTCATATTGGGTACGCACTAGAGCCAGGGTATACCGAAGAAGAGCTCCATAAAATGGAAGCTGCAGAAAGTTCCCGAAATCAAGATATCCTTAGCAACCATCGCTAGTTTTTAAAACACAGATTGGTGTTCGTGTACTAACTGCATACTTATGCCGTTATTAACGGAATGTCTATGTTGCCACTAATTTACTCTCTTTGATCGTAATATTGAATTGGGTGAATGCATAAGTAACAGCATCGATTTCATAACAGTTTGTCTGAACCCGGTTGTTCTTGAAACTAACTATATAAGTTTTTTTTAAGTACAATCGTATTCATATTATACATGTTAAATGAATGAACAAATATTAAACCTATCTGTTTATTGTTTTCCGTCCATGTCTGCTCATCGCCAGAAATAAAGTTTGTCGCACGAAAAAATGGTGTTAATTCCAGAGTCAAAATTTAAAGAACTTATTTTCCATGTTTTCTGGTATTGTTCGAAAGAGAATTGACCTAACAGAAGAATTACTATCTTAGGCTGTCAGTAACACATGTAGAGTAGTGGGTCGTTGTTGGACATGCAAAGCTTATAAAGTGTATCATCTGTTAAATTTGCAGGTCACTGAAAGGGGAAGTTCCATACGGAAGTAGGTTTTGAGATTGATTTTTTTTTATATCCAGTGACACATTTTACATGCGTATTCTTGAACGTTTGATACATCATTTACTCTCAAATTGCAAAAAACGAAAACTTCCACTTGTATTTATAGTATTTGTTGAAATAGTCCTCGTCTCACAACGTATAATACTCTATCTATTTGACCAACGATGTTCAAAAACAAAAGACAGCGAATTTTATGTCATCTTTCCCTATTTTTGAATGTAACTTATAAGGCTGTTCAACTGGCAAGAATACCGCCAGAGACATATATACATGTCTCTGATACCGCTAAAGCGAACAAGCAGTTTATTCTTTAAATTGCTATCATATCACGGCAAGAAAGAAAATAAATCCCGAAATTGATTTGAAACTTTAATACTCAATAGTTTTCCTAGAAAATACTCACACCCCTTTGGGATTATTAGTGTACGTCCAGTTGCATATATTTTACATGAATGTCGGAACAATTGTGATGATGACGAATTTCTTCCTTTATTCGAGAACAATCTAATTGATACATAAAACTGGGATTTTACTATGTTCATAACTTCGATGAACCAAAGCAAGATATATATCGACCTGTATTTAAATCAAACTGGTTCTCTTCTTCTTCTTCTTCTTCTTCTTTTGGTATACAATATAGTCTGATACATGTATATATTTTAAATTGCACTATAGTTCCGTTACTTTCTATTCAGGCGTATAAGCCAACATCGACAAGTGCGTACATTTTTTAAATCAATATTTTTGGTATGTACCAGTCTGTCCTTTACTATAATTGACAAATTACATTTTCCCAAATTAACCCTCGGAAAAAATATGTATATAGATTTTTATTTCTTCAAATCTTTTTTTTTTTTTTGTGGTATTTTTTATATTTTCATAAATAATATTCTTTACACCAGAAATGTTATTTATAAACAAGCGTACGAGTTAAATTATTGGCATCATATCACTTTCGGACACACAAGACAGAGATGTGTATTATACACCTGATAGTTCAAAATGGAAAGTTATAAGTCTGCCGTGTACACTGATCAATACCTACAGAAGTGAAACGATGCATGAACTTGCAAGCCCGACAGGAAATCGCTTGAATACCCGGACGTGTCACCTGAGTCCTCACACCCATCACAGTACCTTTGGGAGTAATACCTTTAGCCATGCTGGTGATCAGATGAGGAAAGATCCGAATTTATTTGAATAAAGTTTATTACTTTAAAGAATTATGAACGAATTAGATTTTTGAAAACAATTTTCACGGAACACTTATTTATTATTTGAACTGTGACTCTTTAACTAATTCCAATATTAACAGTTTAAAAATAACAGATATATAATAATGGTCATTTAAAAAAAAATAAGAACATTTTCCGTATCAAGTTTATAGTTAGTCAGATAAAACAATCGTACGATTGACAAGATATCGACACGCAATTACGACTACATCGGTTACTGTAGTTTTGGTCCTTTGTGTTTTATAGACATATCGTGATTATAATCGTAGAAAATGACAAGATGGCGGAGCGTAGAAAATTGATACTCAAATTTTAAAATCGATGTTGATCTCTTATCTAGCGGAATAAAACTTTAATATCTATAAATTTGAGCCTTTTTATACAGAATGGACATAATATCAATTTTTGATTTTTTTGCGAAGTTTCCCTTTAATGAATTAAAGAAGACTAGAATAGAGTTGACTTATTATTCATACAAAAATTGATACAAGTAATACCTTTCCATGTAGCTGTATTTAAAGATCTTATGAAGTAATTTAAAATAAATATTCTATTAAGAAACCATAATTTTTATCCTAGGTATTAAAACTTTGAAATTATCACTCATTTATCATCGTCTCATGGGTTTTCATGCTACTAAGAATGCATTATGACTTCTCAGTTTCCATTGATTGATTGATTGTTGGTTGCTTTACGCCACATTAGCACAACAAGGCTATATCAGGGCGACTTCCATTGAAAAAGCATGCATAATTCATATGATGTACAAAAACATATGATCTGACCATACACTATAAAATTTAAAAATAATATTTCTTTTAAAATATTTTGATTCTATACCATCTTACCCTGAGGTTTTGTAACTGCAGACGTTTTTCTTGTAATGTATTCTTCAGATCAACATCAGCCCTCAGTGCAGCCTCTGTATCTACCATCCATTTCATCAGCTGATCTTGTCCATCAGCATATGAGGACCATTGCATCAAGAATGAGTCAACCTTCCTCTGGGTATCAGACAGACCAGTAAACAATCTATCCCAGTCCTCCTTAGCTGTGCGTAATTCCTGGCGAACCTTTTCACGCCCACCAGCAGCAGTGTCTGGGTAAAGTTTCTCTCCTGCTTCAATGGTGGCATTGAGTCTCTGAAGGCCATGATCTTTTTCTGCCATTAACATCTACAATGATGAGAAAAAAAATTAATAAGACTTCAGATATAAATATTTGATCTGTCAAAAAAAAATTAAACTTTGATTTTCGAGTAGGTAGGAGAACTAACAAAGGTTCAATAATCTGTTTTAGTTCATATTTGATCATTCCTATGTAGAGCTGTTCTAGAAATCTAGTTTATAAAAAAACTCCTTGTTTTTTTTCTTAAAATTAGAGCAGCAACAGATTTTTGTATTTTCTTCACAGATTTTCTGACATATTAATGAAAATTATCTTAATAATCAAAATATTTATTGACAAAAAATTTAATTAAAAATACAAAGTGACAGATAATAAATATTAGGCCATATTTGACAGCAATCTAATAGTAAATTTTTATTTGGTCTTAATATAAATTCAGCAATATTTGTTCACCTGTCAGTAATTCATAAATATCAAATTACTCTTTTTGATAACTGAATAAATTGTGGACACAGATAAATGTCTAGCATGTTTGACTTCATTACAAACTTGCTGTAAAACCAGGTTTAATCCACCATTTTCTACATAAAAATTATGTGTTTGAGCTTTTGATTCAGCCATTTAATTAGAGACTTTCTGTTTTGAATTTTGAATTTTGAATTTTCCTCAATATTTTTGTGATATTTCTTTTTGATTGAACAGATGCTATCTACACCAACATCTCATTTTTACATTAGTCATGGCAGACGACACAAAATTGATTTTGTTATATACCTGTATTGTGGTTCTCCTTTCCTCCATGGTTTCTTGGTCAGCAGCAGATTGTTGGCAGTTGTCCAACTTGGCATCAGCTTGTTCTATCCAGTTATTGAACTCTGCCAATCTGTTGTCATATCCTTGGTGGTCCTGGGCATATTTCTCCCATTTACTTATCAATTCCTAGAATAGACATACAAACTGCAATTAGTCTAGAGAACATGGAAATTTCAAAAATGCAAATAATAACCCTTATTGATCCTCTTTTTTAATACTTTAAATTAAGTGAATAGGTAGTTTCAAGTTTTGTAATTATGTATAAATGCAAAAGTTGTCTCATGCAATTCAAATACACTTTATCACCATCTTTCATTCACTATGGGTGGATATCACAAAGGTCCTCATTAAATTTTGACATCAAAATACAAAAGTTCTATGTCATATAGGAATAGTAATTGTTGTATGTCATCAAAAGTTCAAACGTCATAAAAAACTCAGGTCAAGAGTAGCAGATTCCTAAATAGGGATAAAGTCAACTTCTTTCTTTATCTTTTTTAAATATAGTAAAAATAACTCTTCATTGTATCTGTTTCTCTTTTCATATACTGTAAACCAACTTATTTTCGCGAGCAATTTATTTTCGCGACTTTCGCGAGTAGTAAAATAACGCGAATATTAATCGTCGCGAATATGTAATACTTGGATCATTCCTTATTGAACTACAGAAAATCGCGAAATTAAATAGCCGCAAAGTGGTCTAGGAAGGTTAAAACGCGAAATTAAGTTGGTTTACAGTAATCTCAGAGTTTTTGAGTTTATAAATTTGATGTTACTCAACCTACCTTGACTTGTGAGAGTAGTCCTCTATATCTGTTGGTGAGTTGTGACACTTGTGTACTCAGTCTGGCGTCTGCACTGGTGTGCATCAGATTCTGGGCATCGTCTGTAAATCTATCAATCTCTGGCTGGTGAGACAAAATCTCTTCTCTTTGTTTCTGAAATAAAATAGCAGATTACATTTTAAATCATGGTGGTAAACTTTTATTGTTACCTATACCCTAGACACATGGTCTTAAGAGTTTTAATAAAGTGAGGTACCCAATAATCTAAATACATGAGTGAAAATATTATTGTTTCTTTTTTAAAATCTTCTTTATGCATCATAGTCAACTAAAATAGCAATATGTGTGCAATGGACACAATGCCCTTTCTCACTATCAGATTTAACTTTTCAGTCAATCATAAAATCATGGTAAAAAACAAATTTGGTAGATATTCATAAAGCACATTATAAAGATCAAATGTTCTTGAGTAAAAAGTTGATGTAAACATAACTTCATGTTAAACTACATTCCAACAAAACTTCAACCTGATATGAGACAAACAAATAGACAAAAGTATGGATGCAGAACCAAGAAAATTTAAACCACTTTACTATTGTTGACAAGGCATAACAAAAATCTAATTTTAACTTACCTTGAATCTTTCCACTTGGGTTTGTTTCTCTTTCAGTGTGGACTTCAATTCATAATTCTTGACTTGTTGTTCCATATCTTTAAGCCAAGAGGAACATACAGAGAACTTGGACTCAAAGTCTCCCCATTGTACCATTGCAGTTTGTAGGTCTTCCTCTGTCTGTTGTATACGGGCCAGATAATCCTCCCATTCAGACTGGAGGTGGTCAATATCACGTCGTAATACTTCACGTCCACGTTGGGATGAATTTTTGGTAGTCTTTTCACAAAGTTCTTTTGTAGCTTTCAATTTCTTTTCTCCATCTCCAACCTTCTCTGCACACTCCTGTTTATGAAAGAGATTAAATTAAAAAGGTGTTTGAAAATTTAACATGCCCCATAACATTAACCTCATGAAAATGATAATCCATTAATTTTCTGAACATAACTATATTAAATAATTGATCTTCTACATCTATTAAGTCTTAAATCTTAACTTAAGGTGGTACCCAACACTTTCACTAAAATTAATTTCGCTCGTTTAATTTTCATAAAATTTTGACAAAGTATTTACTTTGACCCTTTGACAAAAATATACAAAATTTCATAAAATTTTAACCAACCATTTTGTCAGAAATATTACACTGGTTATATAGCAATTTGACAAACACTAATTTTGATCATTGAGCAGCTTAATATTCCCTTAACAACACAAAGTAATTAAAACGTTAAGCTGATTTTACAGAGTTATCTCCCTGTAGTGTTAGGTACCACCTTAAAGCAAAAACATTTTTTTAATGGCAATGATTTCTTTTCATAGCTTTTATAACATAAGTAAGCAGCATTATGAATAAATCTACCTTGTGAAATTGAAAAAAAAAAATTTTGATAAAGTTTACCCTTGTGTAAACACTATTTTACTGTGGAAAAAAATAACACCTACATTACAAATATGACAGTTTTGATAAAATTGGAAAACAAGTGAATTATCAATTTTACAAATTTTTCTCCTAAGTTGTACCTTGACTCTTTCTAGTTTATTCTGCAGTGACATCTTATCACCAGACGTATCAGCACATAGTTCGACTTTCTCTCGTGAGGAGTTGAGCCAGTCCTGACAGTCCTGATACATATCTTGGTATTGTTGATGGTCTTTCTGTGAAGCCTCTAGTTTGTCTAACATCTGTTTAGATGTATCACATAATTTCTCGTATTTGGTCTGCAATTCTCCAACAAATTTAGCCACTTTAGCAGAGGGTGTGGACTGTGATAAGTTTCTAGCCTTGTCCAGTAAATTGTCCATCACATGTTGTCTAGATACAATATCTTGATGCAACACCTAAAAGGCAAATGAAATATAGATAAAAATATTATATTCTATTATAATGAAACTCTTGCTAAGTTTTGATATAAGGTAAATATTGTATTATGAATTTTTTTATCAATAAAATATTCTTTCTAACTATTTGAATAAACTACATTTGCCAAATTTTTTCAAGATTTTTACAATTTTACAATTTTTTTATGAATGACTTCTTATCATGTGAATTTTTATTTCCATGTATTCATAGGTATTATATAGATCTCTTTCAACTACCTTTATTGCTGGTAATGTGATCTTTAATTTGAAAAATACTGTATTATCATGTAACTTTTACTAAAAGCTGATATCTATCAATTTACCCTGTGATTTTGTAACTGAGCCTTTTTATCTGGCAGGGTAGCTTTCAAGTCAGTATCCTCTCTCAGTTTGATTTCAGTATCGAGAAGCCATTTCTGGAACTGTTCAAAGTTTTCATCATAAGAAGACCATTGTAATAAGGTAGTGTCAAGTTTACGTTGGGTTTCTGACAACACATCACAACCCTGTTCCCAGTGTTCCCGGAGACCTCTCAGTTCCTGACGGATGATATCACGTCCCTCTGAGGCTGTGCTGGGATACAGTTTCTCACCACATTCTACAGTGTAATGTATTCTGGTAGCTCCTTGGTCCTTTTCAGCCACAAGTTCCTAAAATAAATAACAAATACAGACTTATATTTTGTTTATTTTCAATTTTGAAGCTCTAACTATCAATTGAGGTAACTTCTATAATAAGTCACTCCTATTCCTAATTTTGAGTCTATTAATTTTAAAGTAAATTTTTAAATTTTAAATATCAAAAACAAGATAAAAGAGACATGGAAACAAAATGCATACTGTATATTAGAAACTCTTGCACTTTTTAATAAACTTAAATAACTTGAAAATACAGCTACACAGACAAAAGTTAAAAGCATTATTCGTGTCAATATATAATTCAGAACACTAGCATGACCAGTTTCTCACTTTCTAATATTGTCTCAATGATTAAAGATTTTAATTTTGCATATATTATCCCCAATGGGTGCTCTCATCAAAGGAGGATAATACAGAAGAAACATTACCTGTAGCTTAGAGAGTCTGTCCTCCACATCATGTTTGTCACCAGCCATATCAGCACAGACCTGTAGTCTCTGTAGTAAGGTTCCTAACCATTCAGAACATTCACCGAAGTTCTCTTGGTAAGTCTCATGTTCTAGTGCATGGTTACGTAGCTTGCCAATTAAATCCTACAAAGGACAGATGAATATTTTGATTATTATGATCTATTATGTATCATAAAATGTATCCTAAAATAAGAGATAACTGTCGTGTATTTTAATTACTGAAATGGTGAATCAATTTACTCTTATATGCATTCAAATCATGCAAACTATGTTAGATTTTTGTTTATTCCTTACAGTGCAAACCAACTCCACAACAAACCAAAAATTAAGTTAATCTTTAAATCTTTACCAAAAATTGCTCAAATTCTTACAAACTATGTTTGATAGTCATTTTTCCACATACAGTACAAACAAACTTTAAAACAAACTAAAAATAAAGTGTATCTGAAAATCTATCCAAAATGGTTCAAGTTCATACAATAAGAAGTTTCAAACAGAAGCAATATTTGCAGATACTTACATTAAGATTGGTCTTGGCTGTCTGGTATCTGGTGGACAGTTGTGAACTGAGACTGATCAGTCGGGAATCTGAACCCTGAACCTGGGATGCCATGTTCTTCAAATCGTCAAACTGACCTTGTCTTGTGTGAACATCATTCTGCAAGGCCTGAAAACAAACATATCAAGTTACGTCTTTGACTTATGTTAAAACAGGGATTATATGTAAGAAGTAGCTCTAACAAATTGTCAAATGAATATGACAGCTAATGCCCCTTTTACATGAAAAAAGTTGATAAAAGTAAAATATAAGTGACCACTTGCAAAAAATCAGTGAACACATGAACAGTTTAAAATGTAATCCTAAATGAACAAAACATAATGTGAACCTTTAGAATCTTAAATTAATAGATGCTGATAGAATGAAGTAAACAAAAAGACAACTTACTTTGTATTTTTCAACCTGAGCTTGTTTTTCAGGTAGTGTTGATTTCAGTTCAAGGTCTTTAATCTGAGCCTCGACATCTCTCAACCATCTGTTCAGGGACTCACATGAACCATCATAAGCCTGTAAAGCTTGGATAGAGTGAGTCAAGTTTTGTTGTGTCTCTCCCAGTCTGGTGGCTAGTGTCTCATAATCTTGTGTCACAGACTCCAGTTCACCATTGATGTGAGCCTGTCCTTGTCTGGCTGTCTGTGGTAATGTTTTCTCTCCCTGAACATGAGTTGCTTTCACTTTCTTTTCTCCATCTCTCAAAGAGGTCATCAGGTCCTGTAAGTATTTTGTAATTGTATAGCAAAAGCAAACTTTTAAAATACTTCAAATTCCTTACATATAATCATGAAACAGGTCAATTTTAAGTTTAAGTAACAAGTTTACCAAACATTGTAATACTGATAAAAGATTTATAAAAAATTTGTCTTATGATCTACAATGTCTTTTAACCAGCAATACACATGGAATATATCGTTAACCTCTTGTCTCATGAGTTGACTACTGCTCTTTTACTTTGTAATGCTCCCAGCTACTAATAAATTCAAAATCAAACTAAACTTTTTCAGAGAGCTAAGACTATCAAATCAATCACAGCAATAATTTTCACCCTCATCCATGACTTATAAATTTATAACATAACCTAACACTTTGAACTAAAGTACATTTTTCTCTATAAAAAAAAAACAGAATTAAATTGCGTACCTGGACTCTGTCAAGTCTGTTATTCAATGCTTGTTTATCTCCAGTGACCTCAGCACACACAGTGAGTTTATCTTTAGTCGAGGTCATCCAATCACGGCACTGCTGATGAGCATCATGATAAAGTTGATGCTGGTCAACATGTTCCTCAGCAGTTTTAACTTGATTCTAAAAATAAATAATTCACATAAGTTATTTAGAATGCTTATTGTTTGAACCATTGCATTAGAACTAATGTGAAAGGATAGGTAGGGATGTTCCCATTTTTTAGATGGGTCATGGGTACTTTATGGTTGTATGTACATTTTATGTAATGTATTGTAGAAATGAGCCGCTAAATAGTCAAAATTTTCAGATGATATGTATGACAAGATGCTAAGTGAATCCTAAGAATCTGACACTAATCAGATGTCCATTGAGGCTGTATTAAATGCATCAGTTATTTGTCAAATCTAGAAAATAGTGAAAGCATGAAATCAATTGGTATTTTTTTTGGTCAAAAATATATGATAGGGCATTTTTTGTTTGTTATTTATTCAAAACATAGTACTTTATGTCCTAGCTGCTCACCACTACCAAAAAAGGTATATAGAATTCCCCCCCCCCCCCCCTTTTTTTCCAAGAGACCCTAAATCCCTAAATTTTCTTCAGTGTCTATTCAATTTGATTATTGTTTTTTAAGTGACTTGCTTACCTGTGCAGCCATACAAAGTGCCCTGTATTCATCATTCAGTTTCTTCAGTTTGCCCTTGGCTTGCTGAGAGGAGAGTTTAGCTCCTTTATCTCCAACACTGTCTATCATTGTCTGATGGGATAATATGTCCTGGCAACGAGTCTGAATTACAATAAAAAATTAATAAATAATTTATCCACATTTGATAACATCAATGTAAATGATCTCAAACTTCATCAAAACCCCTCCTGATTACCAAGATTTGTTTTTTTTCAACCCACCCCATTAGGGTGATATTATTCTTTTTCAACAATTCCTTGGCACTTGTCATTCAGGAATTTCTGAAAGTAAAATTTTAAACATCTCTTTTCTGATAGTAAAATTTTAAACAACTCTAGTATATCATAATTTTACAAAATAGTGTATTAATTAACTATGCAATATTTCTTCACAAAATCATATCAACAATCACTCCAAATTAACACAAAAGAGTTTTTGATTTAACAATTTACAAATTAGCTTTCTATGTCATATATTCAGTTTATCAAACCAAATATATGACACTTTTAGAAGCAGCAAATGTTAAAGCAAAAACTCTTCATCCAGATCCCAGCATTACATGATTAAAATTAAACTCTTGTTTTAACATCACATCACACAAACAAAAAAACACTTGTCATAAATCAACACTTTACAGTAGCTAAATATAGAAATCAAACATCAACACTTAAAAGTTAAAAAAAAATACAATTTACCATTATTTTGAAATTTCACTTTTTGTAAATTCTAAATTATTTTGTGTGGTAATAAAATATCTTCTTTAGAACAGGATATATATTTTTTTCTCTTTTGTTAATTTTGCCTGTGTATTGACATTTATTAATTTATTCAAGTTGTTTTTTTAAAAAGTGCTTAGTAAAAAAAAAACTCTTTCTTGATCATGATACCTTTAATATGTTTTTATATTAAATTTTTTCTTGAAGTATGGTTCGAAGCCCGATTTATTTCTATCAGTTTTAATACTTTTATGTGGCAAATAGCCTCTTTGACGAACAGCATTAACTTCACTCTGTGTCTTATACTGTGCCAAGTGGTGAGTTTTAAACAGTAGCAATTTCAATATTTAATAAATTTAGCATTAAAAATTAAAAATTTAAAAATTAATTTGTTAAAAAAAGTTAGCATTTTAAACATTTTGAATAAATTTGTTAAAAGCATTAAGAGTTTTTGCATTATCATTTTCAAATAACATTAAATTAAAAGTTTTATTCAGCATTAAAATAAAGTTTATACAGAATTATAAACACAATTATCACACAGTTAAAATCATTGTTTCAATCAGCATTAAAAAATAGTTTGTTTAAACAAATCACTCACAATGTATTATTATGTTTGCTATCATGCACAAATTTGTCATTTCTTATTTTATTATTACAGTAATTAAAAGTGTTAGCTACTGCAAAATGAATTAATACAACAATCAGCTGTGTGTTATGATGCTATCACAAAGTTTAACAATACCCTGTAATGCTGAAGCATGGCTTTCTTTTCTTGTAAAGTGTTCCGTAATTCTTCATCTTGCTGGACTTGGTTGTCCATGTCAGAAACCCAGTTCAACAGCTGGTCATAATTATCATCAAATGTAGTCCACTGCATGCGGCTACTCTCCAGCGAGCGCTGAGTGTCATTGAGTTTGTCGTTGAACGATTCCCATTTCTCACGAAGAGCCCTCAGATCCTTGCGGACTGCTTCTCTTCCAGTATTTGAGGTATTTGGATAGAGTTTTTCACCAGCTTCCAAGGCAGCGTTAAACTTAGCAAGACCTTCTTCTTTGTCTGCTAATATGTCCTACAAAATGAATTGATTTCATTATTTCGTGAATCGTTATTTATGACAACAGGTAAAAGTATATTTCTCCATAACAAAATTAATTCATCAGGAGCAAAATATTTTAATTATCAAAGGTGAATTTCTAAATAAACTTGAGGTAACACAAATTTTAAAATAAATGAAATGGAAAGAATAAAAAACCTGCTTTCTTTCTCTGATCAACATAATACAAATTTCTTGAAATTGCTTTTTCTATTTCTTATTCATTAATGAAATTTGAGGATGCAATCAAACTCTGAAGTAAGTTGTCCAATTTATAACTATCAAGGGGGTCTCATTGGGGGGTTCTGATCCCGGATCCCGCTTACTGTTTTGTCAGATTCCCTTATCCCGCTTACACTATATATGTAAGCAATTATAATTTTTTTGTAATTTCCCGTGTCCCGCTAGACTTCATTTCCCGTTTTCACGGCACAATAATTTGACTTTCATGTGTCACGCTTACAAAAAATCGTCAATCCCGCATCACACTTAGACCCCAATGGGACCCACTATCAATGGAAAATTGATACTAAAGTAAACCCACCTCAACATTTTGTAGTTTAGCCTGTAGACTGTCTTGGTCGTCAGCCAGATCACTACAGTCTTCTAACTGTTGTAGTGCTCCTTCTAACCAGTCTGTACAGTGTTTATGTTTGTTCAGGTAGTCTTGGTGTTGTTCTGCATTCTGATCACAACGTTCACATTGTTCCTAGAAATGAAAGTAAAAATTGTACAAAAGTTATAAGAAAATAGATTTAAAGTAAAGTAATGCAACACAGGTTAAATAACTATTAAAGAATAGAGTTCAACTTTAAATAGGTTTCTGGTTTGTAGTACATGCTATAGGTGCTCAAATTCTCTCATAGTGTAAACGCTTACATGGACAGATCCAGGAGTAGTAGAGCGTGAAACCTTTGACAGAAAATGTTTTTCAAGATTACATTTATTTGAAGTAATCATTGGTAATATCTAATTATTGAGAATTACAACCCCTGTCAAAAATCGCATCTGGATTTTTATAATACCTATACTTACATTGACATTATTGGCCAGTGTTTCATATCTGGACAAGAGCTGTGTAGCATATGTAGCAGTTCTTCCATCACCTGTGGTGTTGGAAATCTCAGAGGCCTCGTTACGTAACGCTTCAAATTGGGGTCTGTGTCTCTGTATGTCTTCATTCAAGTCCTAAAATATATATAAGCAAGAATTTTGTTAAAATGGTGTAAAACAAATGAAATACCAGTACAATGAGTGTTCCTGTTAGTTTAATTGCATGTGTCCAACATTTTTTAATGGTCAAAGGTCTTGGACCTGACTTTTTTTACCTTGCTTGGTACCTTCTAATAAACTTTTTATATTGCTTTTTTCAAATAAACAAAATCTATAAGAAAGTTATCAGTAGAGCCTTTAGATTTGAAAGTCAATCATCTTTAATTATTTCAGGCCACTGTTATCAAAAGATTCCGTAAAACTACAATCAAGTTGCATTTTATCATTACCAGCATATTTTCAGTCACCATAGGACACTTGTTAAACAATATTCAGACTTATATACATACACTGAAGTGTTCAGCCTGTTGAGTTTTGCCTGGAAGATCAGATTTAAGATTGCCTTCATTTCTGACTTTGCCTTCCATATCTTTGATCCATTGAGAAAGTCCTTCATATTTATTGTCATACTCCATCCACTGATCAACAGATCCTTCCAATTTGTTCCTAAAAAATATACAGATACAGATATAGTCAAAATCAATTCGGTCTGTGAATTTGACATGCATTTAAAAAAAAATAATTGGACACAATTCATTTCTCATTCTCTGCATCGCATCAATATACAATAAAACAAATTATTAGGTAAAAAAAAAAAAAAATGAAAATTCTGAGAAGTGATTGGAATCAGTTACCATCTAAAACTATGTGGGTAAAACTCCCCAGCAAAATTCTTTCTACTTCACAATTTCAAAATATGGTATGTTGTTACTAATTTTTGCATTCAAGTTTCAACCTTCATAGGATTTTAAGAAATAGCTTTTTCACCAACAGTTATCAATACTAAAACCTACAAAAATCTCATCAATAACTTACTGTGTTTGCTGTAGTTGTTTGACTAAGTCTTGGAATTCTTTGTCAGCTTGTTTCCTCTGTCTCTCTAATTCAGCTTGTCTCTCTCTGGGTAAGACAGCCTTTAGAGAGTCTAACTTATTAGCTGCTAGATTTTTCTTTTGTTCTCCATCTTTCAAACCTGCTATCAAGTCCTGTTGTAACAATAAGTTTTATGAGTGTTACAATATTTTAATTAATTTTCAGTCATATCACATCTACCTATTTTCAAAATTGTTCAATAAAAATAAGTTCAATAAAAACTACACATCAATTTACAGTAATATAAGATAATGTTCTAATAAAAATAATTTCATAAGATATCGGAGTTAAAAAATATTTGAAAGTACTTTCATCTTGACTATTCGGATATAAAGCTGTAGAGATCATAAATGACAAGCATAAAATCTAGTTAGCCTACCTTGATAGTGGCTAGTTTTCCCTCTACACTGTATCTATCGCCAGAGATGTCTCCACACCAGGCCAGCTTCTCTTTAGCTGCATTAAGCCATCTCTGTTCCTGAAGTTGTGCATCTTGACAATGCTGTTCTAGAGTGCTCTCAAGTGTGTCAGCAATCTTATCTCCACGGTTGACAACAGTGTCAAACTTCTTGCCAAGGACAACAGCATCCTTGGCAAGGTTACTTGTCTCAGCAGATGGGTATTTATTCTGTAGAGCAGCTGTCTTGTCTTGTAAGGCTTTAATATTTTTTTCATGTTCTTCAAGTTCTTTTTGAAGTTCCTGTAATCAAAAATGTAAAATTTGTCATATTTTGCAAAACCTTTTTGAATTTTGGGACTCATTGACTACAGGCTTTATTTGGTATTTTTAACTCACTTTTTTGATACAAGCATCACTTATGAGTCTTTTGTAAACAAATGGGTGTCTCCAATACAATATCTAATCCTGGTACCTATGATGAGTTTATTCGTATGCATAATAACACACCTTATTTACATTTCAAATGCATTTAACATACATCCCAATTAAAATATGAAGAGAGTGGAAAAATAGATCATAGCCTATAATCTTCAAAAACATTTTCAGAAACATACCTTTTCACTATTTCCATGGTAACAAAGAAGGCAGCAATAATGAACAATCACTCACCTTGGTAGTTTGAAGTCGTCTGACCAGATCTTCATCCGATCCAGAGACATCGTCACATTTGGCCAATTTATCTTTGATTCTATTTATAGCATCAGTTTCTTGTTCAATAGCTCTCTGTAGATTTGTCCTCTCGTCAGAGAAGTTAGCCATGATGGCCTCTAACTGATTAGCCATGGTAGAAGATTTGTCAAATTTCTCTTGTATTTCATCCTGGGAATTTGATAATTCAGGGATTGGTCTCCCTTTGTTCAGTTCCTGTAAGTCTGCTATTTTCTGCTGAACTTCACTGATCACATCAGCATAGTATGGAGCCTCCTCCTACAAAACAAATTATCATAA
The DNA here is from genome assembly GCF_963676685.1 of Mytilus edulis. Lineage (NCBI taxonomy): Eukaryota > Metazoa > Mollusca > Bivalvia > Mytilida > Mytilidae > Mytilus > Mytilus edulis. The sequence goes on from NC_092346.1 coordinate 28,443,387, forward strand.
GATTTCTGTGATGAAATTGTTCAAAGGCATTTTCAAGGACGACTGATGTTCTTATTTACTCATACATGCAATGAAGCTGTGTCAAATCATTCCTGTTCAATACCATGAAGTTTTGAATCAATATAATAAATATTTTTAAAAAGGAAATTGCAGAATTAGTTATTCTTTTAAGAAATACAGCTATTTGGGCTTTGATTTCCTTTAACAAGGAAAGTATATTCTTCTACATTAAAGCATAAAACAATTCAAAACATTAACAATCAAAACATTAACATTGACCCAAAATATCAAGTTTTAAGATCAGAAACTTTTTGTCACTGTATCTTAAAATTCAATCATATTTACCTTATATTTCATAAGACAGGATTCCACACTAACAGCATCATCAAAATGTGTCAGACTGTCAGCCAGTTTAGTATTCATAGTATTCATCCAGGATTCTATTTCCTCTTTGCCAGAATTGACCTGGTCCCAACAGATCAGTTGAGCTTCTAGGTTCTCTTTATGTTGTTCAATTTCCTAATTAAAGTAAAAATTGCAAATCTTTTCAACAAACATTGATCTTATTGTTTTGTGAAAGCAAAAACATATATTCAATTATAATCAAAATTCTCACTGCAAATTTTCCTGAAACAATGAAAACTTATGTCTCTATGGAACTTTAACTACGACTTCAAAAGCTCCTTTGAGCATTTAAAAGAAAGTCAAACTGTTTACATTTTAAAATGCTAGACGATATCAATATAAAACCAATTTATTTTAAATTCAATGTTTAAAGTGAATTAAAGTAATTCAAGATGAAGAACAGCAATCAAAGTTCATAACTGAGGGGGGATAGGAGGGGTCCTGATCCCGAAATCCCGGGCTTAAAAACACGAAATCCCGAGGTCCCGAATTTAAATAAAGTAAATCCCGACATCCCGAAATCAGAAAAAAAGAATTCCCGGATCCCGAAAGGGTCAATCCCGAAATCCCAAGCTTAAAAACACGCGATCCCGGAGTCCCGATAAAGGTCCTATCCCCCCTCATAACTGGATTTTTAAAACTTACTGAATTTGATGTCTCCCACTTATGGTTGACTTCATCTAGGTCACGTTCAAGGACAGACACATCAAAGTTTGGACAGTTTTTCAGTTCTTCTAACAACTGTAATCCTTTGTTGTTCATCTGGTCAAGTTGTGATTGGTTGGCATGTAACTCAAACTCAGCATTCTGTAAAAAAAATAATTATCATTTTGTATGTGGAAATTTTATATGTCAAAAAGCCAGCTACTCATGTTCAACTTTTAGTTAAGAGAATATCTATTACAGTTATTAATTTAAAAAAATATTGTCAATAATATTTTCATTTCAAAGATAAGAATATGCAACAAAAAAATTGGTTATAAAATTATCAATTTAGAAAAACTAATTTCAAAGAAATCACTTCTCAAATTAAAATTGTGACATATAAGTGCAATATTAAGCTGACTTTACGGCTCATTGTTAAAGGCTGTAAGATGACCCAGAGATGCTTAAATTTACATCATTTGGAATCATTGTTGTCTCACTCCGTATTTTTATATTTATAATCTAATAAGAGTAAAAACTTTTTATTTCAGAAAGCAATCAGGCCATGCAATAAACAAATATATTATGTACCTTGTGCTGATCCAATGCCTTTTTAACTTCATCAGGGGAAGTAAATGCCATTTCCTGTTGAACTTGAGGCTGTACATCATCCAATACACGTCCAACATTCTGTTTGTTGTCGTTGTACTGTTGCCACAAGTTTGCCACACCAGTGTAGGTTTGGTGTTTGTCTGCTAACAGAGCCTGAATATGGTCCCATGCCTTATTGACTTGTCGCAGGGATTCAGTAGCGGTTCCTCCTTTTGTTGTATCAGCTTGCTGTAGCTGTCTTCCAAGTTCTCTCAGTTGTTCGTATTCTGGGTTCATTGCATACATGTCGTCTCTGGCCTCCTGAAGAAATTTGAATTGAGTAAGTATTAACAAATACATTGATGTGTAACCACAACTGGAGATAAGTTAAATATATCACTGATTTTTCAGTTTTTCAGTTCATGTTTGAAATATTTAAAACACAATCAAGTTCAATTTCAAAAACATGAAAAACCATTGTAAATCCTCTTCAGTTATATTACTTCATAAATGAATTAACAAATTTAACATTAAATAACAAACAAGTCATGTCACCAACTTTAAAATTTTAAACTCTGAGAAGTTTATATTCCAGCAGCACCTGCATACGGGGTATATATCTCCCAATTGATACGATATTCCCGTGCTTGCATTTCCTATCATGATTTTCTTGATAGAGGGTTGCTGCTCACAAGGAAGCTATTAAACCAAGAGTTCCAAATGGTGAAGTTGAAATCATCCCTTCGTAAATTTTACAGACGCCATCACGAGTTGGTTGACCGTTATGGAATAACCGTATCACAAATGATATCGGATATGTTCCTTACATCGTAAATACAATCCCCTTCCCTTTCCTGAATGTGACCTACCGAATTAGACTATTTACCGGATTTGTTATCACATAAGCAACACGACGGGTGCCGCATGTGGAGCAGGATCTGCTTACCCTTCCGGAGCACCTGAGATCACCCCTAGTTTTTGGTGGGGTTCGTGTTGTTTATTCTTTAGTTTTCTATGTTGTGTCATGTGTACTATTGTTTTTCTGTTTGTCTTTTTCATTTTTAGCCATGGCGTTGTCAGTTTGTTTTAGATTTATGAGTTTGACTGTCCCTTTGGTATCTTTCGTCCCTCTTTTATACTATTAAGGTGTGAATTATTTCTATGTTCAAAACACAAGAAAGGATGAGAATTCCATCAAGACCCCCATTACAGTTTCACGTTCTGCTATACTAATTAAACAACAAATTTAAAGTGTACACAAATTTAACATTAGATATTAAAATAATAAATTTACCTCTATTTCATTGACAAGTTCTTTGATGCCCTGTAATGATGAGGAGTCCACTGTACTATTTTGTATCTTATCTCCCAATGTCTGTAATTTACCGAGTAGATTACCCTTCTTGTTGTCAAACTCATCCCACAGTTGATGCAATTCACTCAAATGTCCTTGTTTCTGTGAAGCATTGGTAGACACGGAATCACACATGTTTTCAAGAGCCTGAAGCTCTGTACCAAAGTGCAATGTCCTTTGAGTAGCTCTGTCTTTAATGACAAGTTGTGCCGTGCCCATTAAATCATCCAGTTGATCTTTCTTACGATTCCAGGGAGCCATACTCTTACGTAGAGCTTCCACCTCTTTGTTTATTTTATTTACCTCCTCTTCACTGATGTCGGGTTGCTGCAGTTTCTGTTGAAGAGATTTTAACTTAGCCTGGACGTCTTTTTGGTCACCGGAATAGTTCACCCATTGTTCACATAAATCCTCTCTATTTTTGATTAAGTCCTCGACTTTGGAATAGCCAGCCATCATACGATCAAATCTATCTCTTAACATGGCTGCTTCTTCCTCACTACAGTTTTGAATGAGGTCTTTAAATTCCTGAGTTAAGGCATTAAACATGGGTTCATGGCCTTCACATTCAGCTCTCAATTCCTAAAGAAATAAATAGTTTTTCATTAATTATAATAATACATTAAGTGAAGCAAAGAGCAGAAATGCATTACTGCAAATCAATATAAATCTATATCTATCATAGCAGTTCTTTTCAATGACTAAAATTACAAATTTTCTTTTATCAAGAAAATTGATTGTTTGTTCATGTCAAGCAGTAGATATTTAAGGCAATTTGAGGACAGTAATATGTCAATGAGATATGAAAATACCCTGTCTTCTACTAGACTATCATACTGAAATAGATATTCAATAATGAGCCAGCTTAAAAGGTAATAGATTTCAGAAAAACATGCTAGCTGACTATGAGGTGTGGATTTTGCTCATTTTTGAAGGCTGTAATGTGACCTATAGTAGTTAACATCTATGTCATTTGGTCTCTGGTGCAGATATGTCTCCATGGCAATTATACAGTATAATTTATACTACATCTTCATATTTTTATATATTCTCCTATCTGGTATATTTTTTCTGCATTAAAGCTAATCAGTTTGTGTTTGCTATTATACTGGATCCTAAGACCTTTATGGAGATGTAGTAAAAACTGAATTATTTTGATTACCACATTAATGCAAATCAGTCATTGAAATTTTCCCTCCAAACTTTTAACCCTTACCTTGAGTTTAGCCTGAAGATCAGGTACTTCATCTGCATAAATTTCATTTCCAGTATCAAGTTTACGTTGGGATTTCTTCAACCATTTCTCAAAGTCTTGCAACTGTCCGTAGAAATCTTGTCGGTGTCTGACGGCAGCGCCAACCATGTTCTGTCTCTCAGCAGCATCCTCAGATGTCTTATTATATGCCATTTTAACGGCATCCATCTTGGATTGAAGAGCTTGCACGCCTTCTGGTGAGGCATGCTTTTTGACTTGCTCAAACTGCTTTTCTAAAGCTCTAAGATGTGGTTGATGACTTTTAATCTCCTCTTGTAAAGTCTACAAAAGCAATCATATAATTTTGTACTATTCCTCATTTTGTTTTCACTCCTAGTCTATTTTTGTTAAAATCAATAAATATCATTAGTTTTTTTTTTTTAAATATAGTTAAAAGATATGCATTCTATTAGTCATGGTGAAACCTGTTGAAATCATTTTTGACTGGAGAGTTTGTTCACATTAGACAGGTGTTGTTTGCCTAAATTAGGTAAACAAAGGACAATTTCATTAAATGCCCTGATATAAGAGTTGGGTTTTATTGTTTTATGCTTTCTTAATGCTTTTGTCTACTGTTTTTTTTTTCTTTTCAATAACTTATATATATGATGATTTTACCTTAAACAAGCTGAATATTTTTAATTTGAAACATACCTTTCCGATAGCAAGTTCATGTTCAAGAACTTGAACATCAGTTGAATGTAAATTGGGTTCTTCAGCAAGTCGTCCACTTAATTTGTCCAGAACCTCATCAAAGTTGCTGATCTCTTGATCATAGGCCGCCCAAGCACCATACATCTTCTCTGCCTTGTGACTACGGTCTTCTGAAGAACTGATGATGTCATTCCATCTTCTCTGTAGGTCCTCTATTTCACGGGGAACATTGGGTTGGTCCATCAGGTATCCTGCTTCTGTGTTAAGTTTCTCAAAGATTGGGAGCTGTTCTTCACATTCTTTTACAAAAGACTGAAACAAAATTTTTTATCATTTATGAGGAAATTAAACCTACTGCAAGATAACTGATAATTACTTATGAGCATGCTTTAAAGTATATAACTTCTTTTGTAACATATTTGCAAGTCATTCAGATGAATATAATATACCAAACCAGAAAATTATCCTCATAGAAATTACCATAACTATTTTCTTCCATTTCCATAAAATTCATGAACTTTTCTCTAGCTTGCTTTCTATCAATTTGTTTAAACTATACACTTAACTGTGAATTCACAGCAGACAGGTTGAGAATTTTATATTTCACTCACTCTTTTTGTGCTCTAATATCTTTCAAAATGACATTTGAATTTTATTTTCTGTTTGCATTATAATCATTCAATAAAATCCCCATTATTGCTCACCTGGTGAAGATTATACAAGTCCTTGGCTTCCTCCAACGAGGAACATTTAGGAAGTTCAGTAGCACAGTATCTTTGAGCTTTCTCCATCCATGGCAACAGTTGCTGGGACAAGTTCTGGTACATCTGCCAGTGAGCAACACTTCCTGTCAGAGCAGAACTTCTATCCTTAGCTCTAGAACATAAGTTCTCCCACTGACGTCTGACGCTGGCTAGTTTTGTTTTGAGAGCTGATGTCTCCCTTGATCTAAAGTTTTGAGACAAGCCCCTCGCATCTTTTTCCAAATTATCTAAGGTTACCCTGTTTTCATATACTTCTCTGGAAATATCCTGAAAAGCAAATTATTAAAATGTGACTTTATTTAAAAAAGATTATCAAAGAATTACTTTTAATAGGCAATTTAAAAGGCAAAATTGAACCAATCATGAACAATCATGAAGATATGCAAATTTATTGTATCTCAACTTATTCATTTATTTTTGAGAATCTTACAAATTCTACACACATAAACAAAAAGCCTACAAATTATAAACATTGTGCTGCAACTTGTTGTGTCATAAATAAAAGAAAAGACAAAAAATGACAAAAGTATCTGATAACATTCCAAGAAATCATCAAAATAAAACAGGAGGATATGTTATAGATAATGGTATTTTTAAACTTCAGTATTTCAATACATTCAAATTGCAAATTCAAAAATTAAACTAAAAAAAATTAAACATTGTGTTGCAAGATATGAAACTTCTGCTCTGTTCTTCAGTCAGTACAACACTGTGATATAAGCAAAAATTATTCAGATATTGATAATAGCTTACATTTGCTTTGTCCAGCTGTTCTTCAGGTTGGGCTGATTTGTTTTCAAACACGTCATTAAGATTTGACTCTTTGGTGTTTAACCATTCACAGAAGTTATTAAGTCTTTTGTAATATTCTGTCCATTTGGCGATAGTTGCTTCCAGATCTGCCAACTTAGCATTAAGTCTGGTGGAAACATTGTCAAGTCTTTTGTCTATTTCAGAGATCTCCACTTTTAATGGTCCTTTCCTCTCACGACTAGCGCCCTCTGCCAACACAGCATTTAACTTTTGCATGTCATTTATACTTCCTTTCAATTTTTCTAATGTTCTTTGAATTTCCTGCAAAACAAGGATTAAAAAATTAAAGGTAAAATACTTGTTTCAAAAATATTTCCCAATAAATATTGCCAAAAAATATTCTAAAAATAGTGTTGAATATAAGTTAATTTATTCATGATGCTATTTCTGTTTTCTGGGAAACACAGATTCTAAGAAAAACATTTGGAAAACCAGACATAGTTACTAAATAACCTTTTTTAGTGTATTCAGTTGTCTTTTGAACTTCATTAAAAACTAATCAAAATACAAGTGATAAAACCTATTTATCAATTGTAAACAAGATTTTTGGAAAACTTTTAAAGTTAAGAAGAGTTACTTCCCTTCCAACACAAATAAATATTGCTTATCTTTGATAAACATCTATAAATATGTTCTAGCTGTGCATTATCATTTGATGTTTATCTAAGTATATTTACAGACAACTGATACATGAAAAACATCAAAAATCAATAAATTTATTTTTCTCCACATATTTACTTATGTTCTACCTATCTTTACTTATATTCTACTTACTCTTTTAGATTGCAGATCTTTCTCTGCTAATTCTTGTCCTGAGGTTGCAGGTGGTTTTTCAAGTTCAGCTTCAGCTTTCTTCAGTAACTGTAGACAGTCTGATTTTGATTTTTCATAGTTTTCCCATTCTTTTACTTTTTGCTACAACATCAAAAGCACATTTAAATCCCTAGATAATCATAAAAAGTAACCTTCCACAATTTCAATCAAACTATTTTAAGCATAAGCCTGGGTTCTTCAAGGATAACATACATTGCAATATAGTTTTTTTTCAAATTGGTAAAAAATAAAATCCCAAGATGAAATCAAAAATTCTTATCAGTAGAAATAATATGTCATTAAATCCTTAATAATCTGTACACAATCTTCATGTAAACATATTGGTTCTTGTCTGTTAACATAAAATCATTCAGATTTTAAACATATTGGTTCTTGTCTGTTAACATAAAATCATTCAGATTTTACTATCTCAAAACCACCAATAAGATTGATGATGAATTCTAACCTATAATCTATACTTTAAATGATCATTCTGTAGAAATCTATAAGTTTGTTTATAAACAATCCAAATATCTGTTAAATTTATATTCCATCATAACTTTTCACATCTCCGATAGAAAAAAATAGACTTATTACCTTTTATAATAAACAGCATATTTTGCTTATAAACACCTACACTCTCTTTTCAATTTGGATCTAATTACAGAGGTCTAAAGTTAAAATCCAAACGATTCACTTTTTCAATTCTTAAATGTATATTTCTTATTATCTTGAATTTGCAGAAATACATTCTCATAAATATAAACAACCGGAATTTCTGTTCAATTTCTAGTCAATAATAAGTGTTCATTTATCTATACAAAAGATAGCAAAGGTTACTAATTAAGTATGAAGTTTATCTGTGGATCATAACCATTTACATGAAGAAGTAAACAAATTCATGTTATAAAAATAACATTTTATCCTTGGCATCAGAAACAAAACAAGGGTGTATGTATCGACATGTGGTTGGATTCATCAAATGCCCAACTTTCGTTACCTCTATCAGGTAGGCAGAGATTTATCATATATTTCAATGATATTTTCATAATCCCATAATTAACTCTCAACTTTGATAATTTCTATTCATAATAATTACAGGAATGATTTATGAGGTCAGAAGTAATCAACAATACTTAAAGGATCATTATTTGTTTATACAATCTGTTTTTAACTATATTTGCACTAAAAGTCAAAATTTTGAATTTTAATTTAAAGACAAGAATAATGGTTCTGTAATCATGGCTTTTCTGACAATTCTTATAGAGATTTAGAACATAAATTTTGTCATTTCTTTTTATTACTAAATTCCCCTTCTACATGCCCTAACTTCTTAAGTTTTTGGGGCAAAAATTAATTCTGAGATTACTACGAGACCAATAATTGATATGAAAACTAATAAAATCCAAGAAATACATGACTATGCAGTATGGGCTTTGCTCATTGTTGAAGGCAGTACGCTGACCTATAGTTGTTAATGTCTGTGTCATTTTGGTCTTTTGTGGATAGTTGTCTCATTGGCAATCATACCACATCTTCTTTTTTATACAGTCAGATTTATCTATTTCCCCCCTAACCAGGCTTCTTAACCAGATTTCTAATCTCCTATCCTCTTAAAGACTTCCATTAACATCTACATAACATACGTACCTTCAATTTCTCATGTTTCTGTTTTGCTTTTTCATTTGTGTCTTTTAATTTCCTATCTAATTCCTCCACTGTTTTTGAAACAAATGCAGGGGCATTTCTATCTTTCTGGAGACGTCTGCCAGCATCAATATCTGCCTGAATCCTAGCACCTTCAGTATCTAGTTTCTTTAACATGCTCTGAAACAAGATCCAGCATTGTTATGGAACAAATACTAGTAGAAAACAGAGGGTGAATTTTCAAAATAGAATTGTTGTGACTATTTCCATAAATTAGTGTTGGTGGAATATCAAAATTTTGAAATAAATTCACTTAATTAAGAACACATACATTAGATTATTATACACAAATAGGATTGTTATGGGGCAAATTTAAACAGTATACAATAAGAAATTTATTTAATACCTTTTTTTTTTAGATTTTTACTGTGAATAGTGATGGTGGCATTTTGAACATTTTGTAATAAATTCACAAAAACAGTAGAAAATCATCTCAAATTTTAAAAAGTCTAGAGAAATAACTTCTAAACATATATGATAATCTGTTTTAATTTCCTATGTTACAAAATTGAAAGGGAAAAAAATCATAGAAATATTTAAAAAAGTCATTAAATGAAACCTTTGACAAACACTGATATTAAATTTTTTTTAACAAAATTCAATTGACAATGACTCTCATAGAATTAAATAAACCTTACTAAGGAAAAATTCTGAATTTTTATTTACGACAGAAACTGATTAAATGACATCTTCACTTTTACCAGATTTTTTTGATTTTTTATGTTTTTAACTTATAAAAAGTCTTGGCATTGAATTTCTCAATCTAATTATGTTACATTTACATATATATTTATATAATCGTTTACACTAGAAGAAAAACCAAGTCTTCCTAACACAGATTCTAAAAATAGATCGTCAGTAGAAATTCTAATTTAGGGTTGACAGATTCAAAACAAAAGAGAATTCTTGAAAATTAACAATTTCTCTTAACAAAATTCAACCAGTTTAGAGGATTTTATGTTATTCATGGATGAGCTAATCTACACCAGAAGAACAGGATACAGAACCCTTTTACCTAGGTTATTATAAGTACACAATTCTGAGCTAATAATTTTATTTTCCAGTCTATTGTATCCACATCAAAGATTCTACAGTGATTTGATTTTCTTCACAAATCCCTTGAACTATTCTATTTATAGATTTTGTCCAACATCTCAAAATATTCAATACAACAATATATTTTTTTTCAATTTACTTCTGTAACATTATATCAGCTTACAACGTTAATTTGATTTAAATTTCAACAAATTTTAATCATTATCAGGCCCAGGACTCAGTTTTGATCTAGTAAAAAGCTCCCTTTAGGCAACTTTACTGAATTTATCTGCTATCTATTTGAGCAATTTCTTTTTCAGTGCCAAACATTTTTTTTCAAACAGCTCTTGATATAAATTTATATAGAACTGACTGCTTGCAAGAATGTACTTTTAAACACACACGATTTTATTTGTAACAAATTCAAAATCATACTGTTGACTCAAATTTAAAAAAAAAAAGGCGTAATTATTATTTAAAGCTACACACCAAACATTCAACATAATTTACAGGTGCAGGCAAAAAGCTTGAGATTCCGAGAGCACGAATCTCAAAGTGTTTACATATTCATTCGTTTATTCATAGCCAACAACAAGTAAACATTAAAAAAGACAGAATAAATTAAAATTAAAACATTTGGAAAAAAAATAAAGATACAAGAATAAATTGAATATTTAAAGATGTTTGAGAATTTTGTTATTTTTGTGAAGACATTCAAGCCAAAAGAGACAAAATCCGTCTAGCAAAAAGACAATAAATTGCTGTTAGTAATTCAACTATGTAAATCTCCCAGTATTCTGATTATGTAATTCAACATGCAAGCACAAACATATAAATAAATTAACTAACTTTCAACATGCTTTAAACTGATATTATTCTAATTATGCATCGTTCACTGACTAAAAAATCTTTATTCCTTTTTTTTTTGACTAAAAATGTTGCTTTTTCTAAAATCATTATCAACACTTTAAAATAATTAAAGGATTAATGAGTTAGCCGAGTTTGAGAAACTTTGTTGAATTACTAAAAGCAAGAAACACACTTAGCAAGGAGAGTATAGGAAGGGAATTGTGAAAGAAAATCGTCACCATATTTATACTAACATCACCCTAAAACACAAAATGTACATGCATTACCATGTGTTCGTATAAACGCAAGATAAATTTCAAAGTTAAAATTTATACAGTTTTCTTTTCATATCCTTTCAAACTTATTCGTTTTTAAACTTAACTTAAGCACTTAAAATTTTATTTCAACAAAACCTTTTTTTGGAAACAAATGAAACTGGCTGTTTCAGACTTTTATATCACTTTAAGCCATTCAATATTTATCTTCAATCTAAACTAAATTTTATCTACATATTTTTAAAAGAAATCCCCACATATACTCTTGAACTTTCAGACATTAAACTAATAAAAAAAAAATGGCTTCTACGTGGAAATCAAATTTCCTAAATCTATTGCAGCTAACCTATGCAGCCATGAGCAGCTTAATCATATCAATTTTTTAAAACACTAAAAAATCTCAAGAAATTTTAGTATCACAAACAACAAGCAAAGATGACACACCATTTTTTGTTAAACATCACATCAAACACAACACTCCTCCCTACCTCATGTTCCCCAAGAAAAGCTCTAGCATCTTCCAGACCATCTATAAAAGGATCTTCGTTCACTTGTCTCTGAGCTTCGTCTAACCAGTCAGAGCGCTTGTGGAGTTCGTCCCTGAAGTCATAGGCCTTTGAGAAAACGGCAGATTTATCTGTCAGGCTTTCCATGCCAGGCTGAATAGACACGAATTGACCCATCAGATCCCTTAACTTTCTTCTCTCTTCATCAGCATCTGCCTCTGGAGAATCTTTCAGAAGTTCCTCCAAGTTCTCTTCTAACCATTGGCCATCTTCTGCCAGTTTATGCATGTTTCGTAATGCTTTCTGAAAGGCAAAACATTATTTATGAAAATAATTGAACAATTTACATTTCAATTTAATCAATTTTCTAATTATTTATTTCCTTTACTCATCTTAAATATGTTTTTCATTAAACATTATTTTTTACTTTGGATTATAAACTTAATTGTAAATATCTAATTTAACTTTTTTATAATTAAGAGTAGGACAGCAAACAAACAGTTTTTGGGGGGTTTTTTTTGTAATTAAATGCTGCAATAAATAATTAAGAGTTATCTCTCTTTTATCAGTCTAAGTATTTACCTCGTATTTATTTTGTAAGTCCTTGTACTCCTCACTAGTGAGGTCCTCTCGTTGTAATGCTTTCGTCAGATCATCCACATTCTGTACCGCCTTTTTAAATTCATTCATTCTGTAAAAAAAATAAAACTTTATCAATAGTCAATTATATATATATATCACTTATCTTTTGAGTCAATGCTAGTGGCAATCTTGATTTTGCTTGCTGTGTGGGTTCCTTGACCACATCTCTTAAGGTTTTTTTACCATCTATCAAGATGAATAACAACAATAAAAGTGATGTTTCTCTTACAAGCAGGATTTGTAAGTATTTCCCAACATTCTTGTCTCATATTATCAATATCCAAATAAAAAGATGTTTAGGATAGCCCAAGAGACCTCAATCCACCTAAAGTTTAAAATATAAAATAATAAAGGCCATAAAACAGGTTTCATCAATGAGCCAAAACCATATCATAGAGTATTTCAAGGAATTTTAAGATCTTTGATTTAATATTCACTCCAATTTACAATACACTAAGGAGGGGTCGGAGGGGTCCTGATTCCAAAATCTCTGGCTTAAAAACATGAAATCCTGAGGTTCCTAATTTAAACAAAATTAAATCACGATATCCCAAAATTCCAAAAAAGAAATCCCGGATCCCGAAAGGGTCAATCCCCAAATCCTGAGCTTAAAAACACTTGATCCTGACATCCCAAAAAAGGTCCTGCCCCCCTCTACATTAGACAGACCAACTTACTTTTGATTATATTCCTTCCATCTCTCAGGAAGTTGTTTGAGCTGTAGATGGATATTTTCCATGGCTCCATTTAGTTTCCTCCACCTATCAAGATGGTGGTCATATCTGTCTTGTAAATTGTGATCATTTCTGTCGAGTTGATGCAAGTTCTTGGTGAAGGACTCCATGTCCTCCAAACATCTGGTACATGTAGGTACAAATGGTCCTTGGTTGAAAATTTGCTACAAAATTAAGAAAAAATACAATGAATTTGTGTGAAAAGTTGCCATTTTAAGTCCATTTTGATCTGTGTATAGCATCATAGTAGCATAATATGATAAATCAACAATCCAGTGAACTAACTTTACCTTGAATTCCCCTATCAACAAAATTCACTTATTTTTCAAATGATTGAAGAATTTTTCAATTTTAGCAATATCAAGGTCTAATTAATAGCTCTTGTTGTCTCTCTTCCCTTAAGTATCAAAATTCAGCTACTGTAAACATAGAAATTTTGGCAGCAGTTAAAAGTTTTCACGATAATATTTCATTGAACCTCTTTTCATGATGACCACACATAAATAATCACAGGAAAAAAGGAATGAATTTAACTTGTCGGCAAATCACATTTATATAATTGTATCAATATACCAATTTTTTGAGACATTTCAGCCATTGGCCTTCTTCAGTTCTTTATTTTCCTCACAACTACATGGCTGACATTACATTTGTATTTCCTTTTTCAATCATTGAAAAGATGTTTTCAATCACATTTACATATGGAGCACAAATTTCCTGATTTACCGTATATGTATCACTTGAACTTACTCTGTGTTTCTGTAATGTCTGTTTAACATTTTCATTTCTCTGTAATTGTTTTTGTTCTTGTTGAAGTGTTTTCTCAGCATCATCAACTTGTTCAACAAAAATTTCCTCTGGAAGACGGAATTCTAGTTTCACCAATTTGATTGGCGCTGATGCTTGTACATTCTGAAAAGAAATACAAACCACATAAATGAGCATCAATACGTACAGTGTTTAAGTAAATTAAAATTCTAATTACTAGCGCTCTGGATTCATGATTTTCGTGGGGTACTAATTTTGCATGTATTTATTTGGTATAGTCGAACCCCAATTTCAATGTTAAATGAAACAAAAATTTGCAATAGGATTGTATGCAAAATTTACAAAAACTTTCAATCCATGAATATTGGTAACCATGAATTAAATGAATCATCCAATGTAATGGAACTTTGAGGAATTTGTAATTTTAATTGTATGCATTTTTGGCTTTAAAAATAATTTTCACAAATTTCAAGCAATTTATAATTTTCCCGCCAAAATTTGACTAACTGCTGCTAGATCTACACTCAAACAAAACCAGACAGCACATGTACTTACAGTTGTTCACTGAATTCCCCTTAAACTGGCTTACTTTATTCCAGAGCGGAGTAAATTCCAAAAATATATCACAGTACTGAATTCTATCAAGATTAAATTCCAGCAACATGTCAAATCACAGTTTTGAAAATGTACATGGATTTGATTTCTTTTCATATCTATCAAATGGAACTGGTAAATTCCATTTTCATCATTCTACTGGCAGAGTATTCCCTACACTTGTGAATCAACTTTGTTTCAGTGCATCAAAGACTAGACAGGATCCTGATACCATAAACACATGCAAAGTTCATGCAAAAGAGTCAAGAGTAGTGCTTTTGTTACATGAAGTGCGGGTATATACAAACTTGTGCAATTAGATTAGTATCCAGTTGAGAAATACGAAGAGCTGCATCATTCACAGAAAAAAATCCGAAGGTTGTTTCGAACAAGTTAAAGACACGAAAAAATAAATACGGAATAATACATTGAAAAGCTGAAACAAAATTTAGAAAGTTAAGGAGATTTAAAAATAAACAAAACAGAAAGATAGGAAATATAAAGAATATAAAGAATATAACAGTTATTTTGGAAGTGCAAAACCTCACACACCTCATGAGGACTATTAAACCTACCTTCCAAGTTTCTTGCATTGAAGCCATGTCTTGCTGTAGTTCTGATTTGTCACGGTCATCTAGCACCATTAAAATATCTTGACCGGCTCTCAAATAGTCGTCTAATAATCGTTTGTCAATTTTATTAAAGAAACCTTTGTGTTTTCTGATTAAGCTATCAGAGTCATCTTCGTTGTCGTTGAGTACTGTCTGAGCTTGCTGAAGCCAACCGGCAAGTGCTTGTTCTTTCTGTGAGTAGACTTTCCAAAGGCGGGACAAGTTATCCAACTTTTTCTCCCAGTCTTTTGCTGCAGAAATTAAACTCTGGAATGGAATCAAATAAACTTTTTGTACTTACATATTAATGTTTGTTTGGTCTGGCTTTGTTTTGGCTTTTTTCATCACAACCACATTCTAATAAAACTCAAAAATCTTGAACATAATCAAAATGATTTTTGACAAATTGAACAATAACTTTTCAATCATCTTTTTCAATTCTTTTATAGGGAGTCTATACCATCTCTTAATTTTTCCTTTCTCTCCTTAAATTATTTTATTGGTATCAAACACCCATGTTAAAAAAAGAAAAAAAGTGTCATTTTGAAATTACTGTACCAATCAATGTTGAAATTTCTATAAAACAATTACAAACTAAGAACTAGTTCTACACATTTTAAAATAATATTCTACAATTCTGATACATACCTGGAATCGTGTGTTTGTTTCTTCCATTGGAATATCAACGTCATCAAAATTGACATTCTTTAACTTGGGTTTGGTAGATGTGACTTTCTGATGAACTTTGTTTTTACTTTCCACAATAGATTTCTGGTATGTTGTTTCTGAGAAGAATTGCTGGAAAAGAAAATCGTCAATAATTTAGACATTTTTATATGTAATGGTTTACATTACAAAAAGACTTCATATTGAAAATGATGTGGGACAAAATACGTATTGCTGATTTTTTGCATTAAAATTGTAACTTGTTTAATCAAATTATATGTAAATAGGTATCTCTCACTATTCTGAATTAAATCTCTTTTGATGCATCATTGTTAATTTAACATTAGGTTTCAGCACTTTGGTTGGTCATCTAAATTTACATGAAATTATTGTGTAATATACATATTTGTATTGAGCAAACTAACTGCATATTCTAAACCTTCTTGATATTAACATATAAAATACTGATCGATTTTGAAGATTTGCACTGATGAATAAAAGAAAAATTTCTCACATTTACATTCATAATCATAATGAAAATACAACATTTGAAAACTATTAAAGAGACAAGTACCTTGTGTTTCTCAAGGCGTTCTTCAACTGCTCTATGGTCACCGTCCAGTTTGTGTGTAGCTAGCAATGCCTCGCCTTTAACAAGCCATGCATTTAAATCTAATATTCCAGTTTCTAGAGATTCTACATTAGGAAGCACAGCTTTGAGGTATTTAATCCTTTCTGGGATTTCTTTACGAAGTCGTACAATGACTTCTTTTTGTACATTTAGAGTTTGTAACATTTCGTTGACCATCGTTTGCTCTGAATCCTTGACCAGTGATTGTGCTGTTTTTGTGGTCACTTTGAAATCAGCTTCCATTTCTGCAACTTGATTGCCACACATCTGAAATTCAGAGCAAATAAGTTGTGTAACAATTTGCCTGTTAAATCCATATATGTTTTTAATATTTAAAATGTAATTAAAAGCTACTAAAAGAAAAATAAAAGCTAAAATGTAAAAGATGTTAAATTACTATGAAAAACATCATTTTTTTTTTTTTTAATTTTATATGATGAAAATGAAAGCAAATTAATAATTTATTTTAAATATCAAACTGATTGGGAAAAGAATTGTGATTCTTTTAATTTGCAGGGAAAGAGCATACATTCATCCATGCTAGTCTGAACACTCCAGGACAAGCTGTCAAACATGCTCAGAGAAGTAAGGCATTTCCCCAGAAATTGAACAAAACAGTGAAATTTACTCATTTCTTGGTCTATTCATTTTCACATACATTAATTTAGTTGGACCATTTAAGGTGGTACCTAACACTACAGGGAGATAACTCTGTAATATCAGCTAAACGTTTTAATTACGTTGCGTTGTGAGAGCAATATAAAGCTTCTCAATGATCAAAATTAGTGTTTGTCAAACTGCTATATAACCAGTGTAATTTTTCTGATAAAACGCTTGGTTCGAATTTTTTCAATTTTTTATATTTTTGTTAAAGGGTCAAAGTAAATACTTTGTCAAAATTTTATCGTAGGTGGGGCATAAAAATTGCTAAGATACATGAGAGAGAAGGTATAACAAATGCAATTTCTTATCAGACGACAGAAGAGAAAATGAACAGAAATAAATGCTTTGTCACTAGTTGATCAAGTTGCATAACACAAGATTATCTTTTGTAAATGTTCACACATTACATAATTTAGCTAATGAATAAATATATATTTATATGGATTTCCTTTCCAATGAAACCCCATGCAAAGTGTCAACTGTCTTTGATAATGAATCATGCATGTTAATTCCATAATATCCTCAATTTTTTGGTCCAAATGGAGATAGTTTTGATAGTATAAGAATTCATGCTAAAAATGTCAACACTTCATGTAAGGATAATTGGTTTTTCAGATTAGTAAATCAATGCTTGGGATATAGACATTTGTTTGTTAGATATATATATATAGATATATATCAAGGACCATGACTTGATTGATGAACTTACATCCAAGTTCTCCTGTTCAAATATCTGGATGCACAAATACAAAATTAATTAACAAATATATAGAAATTTGATAAAAACAACCACTTTCCCTTAGTCGCCCTTTATTAGTTCAAAACAATCAAGCATGTTTTTTCTCTGTCCTTTTGTAAGACATTTTTATTTTCAAAGCTTGTCAAAAATATATTCCATTCTGTCAATTAGTTTTTTTTGGCAAAGTTGCTCAGGTATGTTATGATGTTCATACTAAGTTTGACTGGTATTTTTGTTACTATTTTTTGGGTATGTGCAACATCTAAGACTTTATACTCTGAATACAATTTAATATCCACAAAATGGCTAAAATCTGATTTCTTTCAAGAGCCCTAATCATTGTTACTCTAATCACCACCACCTCAACACATACATGCACTTTCTGGCAAAATTTAATTTATTTGGAATATGCCTTGTAATTTTACTGTCTATTTTAACCCCTTCTGCAATGTTTAAACCCACCAGTGAACTTTCTCAACATGCTTTCTACTTACATCTACATCCTGTAAATGGTCCTTCAATGCAGCATGTTTACATGGAACTTCTTTAGCCAATACCTCCTCAGCGTTTTGTAACCACGCTGAAATTCTATCTACTCCCAGCTGATATTCCTGTCTCCCCTTTCCAATCACTTCTACTTTCTTATAATGTTGATATCCTTCCACTAATTCCGTAAATCTTCCATTAATCATATTAACATTTTGTTTAATTTCTTCTGCAATAGGTTCTTGACAATTTTCAATCAAAAAGTTTGCAGATTCGTTTAAAAATTGAAGTCTTTCTTCGTACTGTGGAATTTCGGTAAAATATTCCTCAATTTGTTCTTTTGTTCCGCCATGCATGACTTGTTCTCCTTCTGTGATCCATGCAATTACCATATCGTAACATCCATTATATCGTTTCCACTGCTCTAATCCTTCTTCAAACATAGATTGTAAAGATTTTATTTCGGCGGACATTGTTTTCCATTTTTGTGTTTCTTCATCAGCAAATTGGTTAATCTGTGCAGCCTCTTCCTTTGCTGTAAACATAAAACAATTAATTAAATTTCGGAATTTTAAACAAAAATATGTAAAAATAGGCCATTCGGGATGACGGTTGGGGAAATTTGGACTGCCACTGGGAAATGAGGGTATATTGGATATGGACAGAAATTATAGAAAATGGACACCACACTGGAGTCTTTATAATGTTGATTGTCTTTACTATATACATGCAAAAATATTTGATAATTGTATTGTCAGATAATTTCGACAAAGTTATTTACTTTTTTGGTTGGTTTTAGGGTGGTGTGATGAAATTTGTTGTCTTGACAGCTGAACGAAGCAAATTCAGAAAATAACAACAAATACTTGAATTTAATTGGTCTTTTTGATTTTTTTTCAGTGGTTTTAACTACTTTTGTAGCCCATGGAAACAGTTTGTTGAAATTGTTGATACATTCATTTGGAGTACACATAAAAAGAATCCTAAAGGTGCAATGCACCACATGGATTCAACAAATTTTTTCTAGAGGTCAATTAGAAGAAGGTTTAGAATTCTCAAAGTTGACCTTAAATTACTATTCAGAAATTTCATGTTAACTGTTCAAATACTTACAGACATGTTTTCTGAAAGCATCGCCTCTTTTCTTTGTCTCACTGAGCATCTTGTCATAGTTTGCAAATAAGTTTTTGGTCTGTACAAAGTCCTGCAAAAATAAAATATAAAATTTATCATATCCTTTTAAAACTTTCCAAATTTTTGTAAATAATATGAGAAACTGCACACATGAAAGGTGTGTGATTTACTCAAAGGAGGCCATCTGGTGATAATAAATATACATTTCATCTTCTTTTTTTTTTCAAATTCAAAAAAAATGTTTCCACTATTCTAACAAAACAGACTTGGGTCATTTCTAAAAAAAAAAATTTAAACATTTTATCTATTTTCATTCTGCACATCTCTAAATATAGCCATTTTCTTTATTCAGGTCAGAAGTTATACAATCAATGACCTTAGATGACCTTTACCTTGTAATCCATAGCCATCTCTTCAACGTCCTCCTGTGTTCCTAGCTTAGATAACCAAATCTTCAGTTTTTCTTCTGTAGCTGCACTGAATCCAGCAAGTCTGAATCGGAACTCATCATACTGTAGTAGATTTTCACGTTTCGGTGCTTCTTTACACACGACTTGTAATCTAGTGTGTAAATTGTCCATTTGTGGGGGTGGGATGAATTCTCCTTCATATTTTCCTGCACGTTTCACTTGCAAGAAAAACTCTTTGTATGAGTCCATCTCTTTGAAAAAGTCCTAAAATAGGCAAAAGTAGAAAATCACCTAAAATTTCTACAGTAGTGTTCAGAATAAAAAAATCTTCTCTTGATCTTTGTTTTAAGATATTTTTCACCATGATATTCTAAGTATTATACATGAACAGAATTTCATCATTTTTAAACTATGGTAATTTGCCATTTCTTTTAATGTACAACATTTATGACATAAACTTTATTGTAATAAGTATTTTGATCTTTTGCTCTATAGCAACTATGAAAATAAATTATCAACTAATAGGACAGTGCCTTAGCCTATGTTTTCAATAAAAAATAACATCTTTCCAATATCCAATTTTCTGGTCAATGATAAATATTTTGTTTATTTTGATGGAAACTTAGCAAATGTGTCAAAACCATTATTCAATTATAGATTGCTGAATAGCAAGAGCCTGTCTTCTTCAAGGTCAACATACCTTGTGTTCATTTAACAGTTTAAGAAGTTGATCCGCCATTTCTATATGGTCTTCCTGGTTTTCAGGTTCAATCTCTAACATTTCCTCGGCTTGGTTTAACCAATCACCAAACTTTCCAAGACGACCTGGTAGACTAGCATCAAGTTTCCATAACCACATACGAGTACGTCTAGCAATGTCTCGCCATTTGGGTTCTAATTCCTGCCACATTTTGGGAGTAATTTTTACAGCTTTTTTGCTCACTACTTTCTCTTCTAACCTCTGGTATATTTTCTGTCTTCTGTCAAATTCTGTTTTAAATGCTAAGTAATCCTGAAATTAAAAAAAAATACTTGGTTAACACCTCTGGATTGAACTTTCTTTCAATTACATATTTTAATATACTTTATTTCTTGTTTAGTCATTTTCAAAAAAGTTAGGAAATTGCTTATTGAACATTGGTTTGTCTCCCTTTATCTGTACTTTATTAAGTAATTGTTATCTTCAACTTATTAAAGAAATCTCTACTTATATGTTCAAATCCAAATAAAGTAGAATGTCTCATAGAATTATTAACGTAAACAATGGACCACATCAAAATCTTCATGCAATTATCAAACTAATTTTAATGAATTTGTTTTTAAAGATTTGCTATGATGACAAGACTATGCAACCACTTTCAAGCAGACGTTAAAATTCTAGTGGAACTTACCATATATTCTGCCTGTCTGTCTGTAACTGGTTGATCTACGATCTGTAGAACCTCATCAGCTTCCTCTTTAATCCAGGTGAGCAGATCATTGTAATCTGATATTTCTTGCTCTGCTGGGTTTTTCCTTTTGGATAGCTATAAAAAAAAATAAAAAAAATATGTTAATTATACTGAATTTTCACGACTAACAATTAGTTTTTTTTTTGTATTCTTTTTTTTAAAATGAGTAACAGGAGATTCTGATATCAAACAAGACAGACTTGACTTGCAATTCCTGTTCATAACATTTAAGTAATACTTCAAAAAGTTAAAAGATTTTGTGAGGTTTTTATAAGGCATTTTATTGTGGATAGATTCACTATTATTTGTGGGATAACAATTTATGTGGATTTTGTAAATACATGGGGAACACACAAATTCAAAAGTTCAACAAATTTCAAATTTTCTATAATATTGTATGCAGACTTTTGCAAAACCATGAAATCAAATATCCACACAAAAGCAAGTTTTCCTAAATCCATGAAAATTGGTTCCCACGAAAATAAATGATTCCAAAGATTTTTTGTTCTTTTTTTGGCATAAGTATCATAATAGTCTTTTTATAAAAAAATACTTACACTAGGGTCCTCACCAGCCTCTGGGTAGGCCTTTAAGAATTGTGCAACATATGTCATGACCGATTTTTCATCAGGCTTCTCAACATCAACATCTGAAATAATACATCATAAATGTTCAATTAAATTTTCCCAAACATGGGTTAAATAATCACAGTAGAGAAGTCCATTTCACAATGTCTGAAATAATACATTTTTATTTGAATTTTCCCAAACATGGGTTAAATAATCACAGTATTGAGGTCCAGTTCAAAACCAACTGATAAATAAAAAAAAATCTCAAGTATATATATAAACGTTCTGCAAAATCACAAGAAGATGATTTGTTGTCTTCTGCATAAATCTTTAAAAAGTATTAAAACCCAATGTAAACAAAAGAGTCCATTTATTTGATTTTAAGATGTTTTCGACTTATTCAATTTTTATGGCCACTGTCACTATAAACACATTGTAAATAGTTTAATATTTTTCAAATTTGTTTTAACATGTAAAGAATTAAATGTGCATAACTTAAAAAGTTACACCCATTTTCTGAAAGATGTTGAATTTTTTTTTCATAAAAAAATCATATTTCGTTTATATGAAGTGTACTAAGGTACATTCTTTGCAAATCAACAGAATTTTAATTAGAAATGTCATTTTACTTATATATATATACATATATAGTGAACAGATAAAAACACATATCATATATGTTTCATTTCACTAGTTGGGATTTTAAGTCGGACAACAAGTGGACCTCTGTTCTCAGGTATTATTGTTTATGTTTTCGTTTATCATATCTTAACGCTTAGTTACCTTTATTTACTTTTTTTTAAATATGAAGTGACAATTTTACTGACAATTTTTATTAGAATAACCTTCATGCCAAGAATTATGGGTAATTTCATTGTTCGTTCCCAAAAATGAAAATAACGTCACCTCATTGGTTAAATTTCCATTGTTTATGACATTTTTAACCAATCACGACATTTTGGTAGACACATTAGAAAATATTACCCAGGATGCATTCGATTCTGAAACGTGAATTTAGCACATTGATCCCACTTGTTGTACATTACTGAATTTTTTACTTTACTGTTAATCTTAGCTCCTCTATACCAATGCAACCGTCATACAATACTGAATTTAATTAACCTTCACCAACTCCTGTAAGGATATGTCTTAGAAGCTCTTTCCTAGCAGCCCAGGTACACATTCATAAGTATGCCATTGTACCAAACCATGGCTAATTCCTTATTGGTACTAACATGTGAGGCCATACTTAAGCACAGCAGTCCTATAATTGTGACTAAGACTAACACGTCCATCTTTAAGTGCACGCCTAAGCACCTTTACCCTTACTGCTTTAAAATACTAACCTTCAGGGTCAAGTAGTCTTGCGATACCAAGTTGTGACTCTGCAACTGAGAATGCTTGCTCTAGATTAGTTCTAGCATCCTGTTTCCTGCACTGATCAAAATCTACTAAGTCAGGGTTGATTGTGTGTACCATGGCATTGAATGCAAGACCATCTCGCCAACTTTTACCGAAATTATTAACTTCTATACCATATTTTCTGTAAAAAAGCATATTTTCTGTAAAAAAGTATTTGTATTTAACAAATGTGTCTACTGAATATTTTTTCATATGTATCACCTCACTACTGTCAATACAATATAATTCTGTTTAAAGTACTTATTCCAAATTTCTAATAACCAAACTGTGAGAACAAGTAATAAACAAGAATGTGTCCATAGTACACGGATGCCCCACTCGCACTATAATTTTCCATGTTCAGTGGACCGTGAAATTGGGGTCAAAACTTTAATTTGGAATTAAAATTAGAAAGATCATATCATAGGGAACATGTGTACTAAGTTTCAAGTAGTTGTGACTTTTAACTTCATCAAAAACTACCTTGACCAAAACCTTTAACCTGAACTTCGCACTTTCATTTTCTATGTTCAGTTGACCATGAAATTGGGGTCAAAACTATAATTTGGCATTAAAATTAGAAAGATCATATCATGGGGAACATGTGTACTAAGTTTCAAGTGGATTGGACTTCAACTTCATCAAAAACTACCTTGACCAAAAACTTTAACCTGAAGTCGGACGAACGAACGAACGGACGAACGAACGAACGAACGAACGAACGGACGAACGGACGAACGAACGGAGGCACAGACCAGAAAACATAATGCCCCTCTACTATCGTAGGTGGGGCATAAAAATTAAAATAATGTTTCATAGATCACTATGAATTTGTAATTATTCAAGGGGGTACCAATTTTCCTGGATTTTATGGATATAAAGCTTTAACAGAGATTAAAACTGTCAACGAAATTCCAATTCCACATAAGCTTATATGTGCAAACTTTGGCAAAACCACAACATCACATATTCCTGTAAATACTTTTTTCTTTCAATCCAAAAAAAAAAATGTACCACCAAAAATAAATAAATCAACAGTAGCACTTTTAACTTCTCAGTGGCGGTCCAGGGGAAGGGTTCCGGCGGTTGCAACTTGATCGACCTTATCATATATTTCTGATAATTTTCCCCACTTATTCCCAAATTTTCAAGCTGTAAAAAGTTACTTGTACCAGCGGCACATCCTATCACCTTAGAAATAGGAAGTGCTCCCATCCCCGAGTTCAAGTCTCATGTGAGAGCTTTAATTCCTATCTTTTCCGAGTTCAAGTCTCATGTGAGAGCTTTAATTCCTATCTTTTCCAAGTTCAAGTCTCATGTGAGAGCTTTAATTCCTATCTTTTCCGAGTTCAAGTCTCATGTGAGAGCTTTAATTCCTATCTTTTCCGAGTTCAAGTCTCATGTGAGAGCTTTAATTCTTATCTTTTCATTCAGAATCTTACTTTGTAATAGCATTGGCTGTCCATGCCAATAAAGCTTTCTTTGCATTCTTTCGGAATTTATCTATAGCTGACAGCGGTGCCTGTTCGCCAGTGTCATCGTTTTGTGCGAATGTGTCTTCAATCTGTCAAAAAAAATGTTAATGCATAATAGGTTGATGATTCAATGATTAGAGCTAATTTCCTAATGCATGTAGAGTAAAACTTTGGTTGGTTGGTTTGTTTTGTTTGTATAAAAATTTAGTCAAGCTTTTCAAACAATATATGTAACCAAGGTTAAACCTGTTTATAGGAAATTTCAGAAAGGTGTACTGACATAAGAGGTCTCTAAACACATTAGCTCCAAATGGAACTTCTTTAGTACAAGCCATATTAATTATGTGTATCAGTGGGGATAAATGTGAAAGCATAGAAATATATTATATGCCAATATTATATATTTAAAGGGAAACTTCGCAAAAAAATCAAAAATTGATATTATGTCCATTCTGTATAAAAATGCTCAAATTTATAGATATTAAAGTTTTATTCCGCTAAATAAGAGATCACCATCGATTTTAAATTTTGAGTATCAGTTCTCTACTCTCCGCCATCTTGTCACCTTCTCCGATGAAAAATCCCGATATGTCAATAAACCACAAAGGAACAAAACTACAGTAAACGATGTAGTCGTAATTGCGTGTCGATATCTTGTCAATCGTACGGTTGTTTTATCTGACTGACTAACTTGATACGGAAAATGGTCTTATATTTTTAAATAACCATATAGTCTGTTATTTTTAAACTGATAATATTGTAATTAGTTAAAAAGTCAAAGTTCAAATCATAAAATGATAAATAAGTGTTCCGTGGAAATTGTTTTCGAAAATCTAATTCGTTCATAATTCTTTCAAGTAATAAACTTTATTTAAATAAATTCGGATCTTCCCTCATCTGATCACCAGCATGGCTAAAGGTATTACTCCCAAAGGTATTGGAAGGGGTGTAAGGTGACACGTCCAGGTATTCAATCGATTTCCTGTCCGGCGGGCTTGCAAGTTCATGCATCGTTTCACTTCTGTAGGTATTGATCAGTGTACACGACCATTACTTATAACTTTCCATTTTAAACTATCAGGTGCATGTATAATATACATTTTTGTCTTGCGTGTCCGAAAGTGAGTCATTACTGAACTCATACGCTTGTTTATAAATAACATTTCTGGTGTAAAGAATATTATTTATAAAAAAAAAATAATGCAAAAAAAAATAATTGAAGAAATACAAATCTATTTACATATTTTCCCAAGGGTTAATTTGGGAAAATGTAATATATACTCGTTGTCAATAGTTTAGGACAGATTGGAACATACCAGAATTATTGATCTAAAAAAATGTGCGCACTTGTCGACGATTCGTGTATACATACGCCTGGTAGAAAGTTACGGAACTATAGTCAGTATCGCAATTTAAAATATGTATACATGTATACATTGAACATAAGAAAGAAACATACATTTTGTGTAAATTGTGGTAAAAGTTTTGTAAATAGACTAGTCCATGTATGCCAACAGTATGTAATCAACGAATTCGATAGACTATTGTATACCAAAAGAAGAAGAAGAAAAAAAAGAAACAATTTGATTTAAATACAGGTCAATTTATAACTTGCTTTGGTTCATCGAAGTTAAGAACATAGTAAACTCACAGATTTATATATCAATTTAATTGTTCTCGAATAAAGGACGAAATTCGTCATCATCACAATTGTTCCAACATTCATGTAAAATATATGCAACTGGACGTACACTAATAATCCCCAAGGAATGTGAATATTTTCTAGGAAAACTATTGAGTATCAATTTCGGGATTTATTTTCTTTCTTGATATTCAATGACAGCAATTTAAAGAATAAACTGCTTGTCGGATATTTGTCCGCTTTAGGGGTATTCTTGCAAGTTGAACAGACTTATAATAACATTCAAAAATAGGGAAAGATAACATTAAATTCGTTGTCTTTTAATTTTAAACATCGTTGATCAAATAGTTATTTAAGTATATATATACGTTGGGAGACGACGATTATTATAGTTGTCTCAGATTTTAATAAGGACGTTCCCCATTATGAATAAATTTGGTTGACGTTTATCACACTTGAAAAGAATATCTATTCGTAATTTTTCCATTCCATTACAAAAATATTTTTTTCTTTATTCGTACATATTATATTCCGCTTCGGTAGAGTTATCTTCAGATAGTTTCATATATTAATTAATACATGGCTTTCAAAAGTCTAAATGTAAGTGTTCTCGTACATTTTTTCGCCTAATAAAGACAAATAAAAATGATTTAGTAAAGCTATTTCTAATTTCTAAGTCCCCCTTTTTTATGAGACATAAAATCAAGGACAAGACTTGTATATCATTTCATTCTGACATATGAATTAAGTTTCCCGTCTTTAACCGAAAATTGTGTATTTCTTAGTAAATTAACTTATTTGAATTCAAATAAATAATAGCACCAAATATAATTAAATAATTCCACGGCGACCAATTTTTATTTGTCACCAACTTGAATATGTATTTTTAATGTGTGTATTAAATGCTACCACTGATCCGAATAGACAGTCACACCTGGCAAGGTGTGCCCTAGAGGCGAGGTTAAATACCGAAGTGCAAATAACAATTTACCTTTCAACAAGCCATCTACGAGTATTGCCACAGAACCGTGAATACACACATCGTATAAACCTAGCCATAGCAGAGATAGTAAAAGGTCAATAATAGTACACCAACATATTGTCTTTACAGATTATTGTACTTTAATTTGTTCACCTTATCAGTCCGAAAATGCATTTATAAAAAATAAATTTATAACTTTTTTGTGTTGTCTACAAAAATAATTCGAATATATACGTTTAACATAGATAATTTATCTCACGAATGAGTACAATTGAACGTCTGTGCGTTTTATCTTCTTATTATCGGATGGTTATTAGATAAAGCATAAGTCATCGGCGCGCTTACGATTACGTTAAAATATGATTAAAAACCAAGACTTTTAATGATTGTATTTTAAATCCCGGCATGCAAAAATCAGGAGAAAACGTCACGACCTACAGGAAGTAGTTGATATTTTTTCATTAATTATTGAATTTCTCCTTTATTACTGCACATATAGCGATAAAACTTTGTGAATATATATATTATGTCATAATGAACATATTTAAACCATAAGTAAAAATTCGTGAATTTTCCCTTTAACAGCGTCTGGTGATGGTCATAGCCTGACGGGTTTCGGTCCAAAAGGAACCTTCATCTGAGGCAGAATGGTGGATTAATGTTTGCACTCTATTTTTATAGATTCGATAACCATGGCAAGTGGGTTTAGAGTCTGTATATTTTATTCAAATTTGATTGGTTGTAATCCCAATAAAAATTGTACAATGTACAAACAGAGCAAGTAAGCTAACCAAAGTCTTGTTCTACCTGTATTAAGAGATTAGCTCTTAATCAAAAAGTGCATTTATTTTAATACAGCAAACTTTAGTATCAAAAGCTGAATGTTTAAGCCTAGCAACTTCAGATGTCATATCAAAATATTAAGTATAACCTGCATTATGACATGATTTTTTTTTTGCAGGTATAAGAAATACATATTAATCTTAACGTGTCATTATTTTTATGCTTATTGTGTGAACTTTGGCTGCATGATAAGATATCAAATATTGTCTTTTAAAATCATCCATTTTAAAAATTACATATCAAATAAAGAGGACGAAATCCCAAAATAAATCACCTACCTGGAAATACAAGATAATGGTCCAAATTAATCCAAGGACAATGGAAGGTTTTCCATCTGCAATGTCCGAAACATTGATGTTGACAAGTTTTATCTGAAATTTTTAAAAAATGTTTAAATTAGTCAAAAATCGATGGATAATCTCAATCTTATCAATGTCCCCTATAGTTTTGTAAATACGTGACAGGTAAGAGCAGATTATCTAGTAAGAAGATTTCGGCTAATTTCACCTAAATCATCACGAAGTCACAAAAGAAAGATCAATACAACAATAGACGATAAAATTAAAGAAGATAATTCTTTGTAAGAAATTTAACCTTTCAGTTCAAAGATTTTTAGAAAAAAAACACATGAATACAGGTATCAAAAATTTTCATTTCTTTCCAAAATATTGACAATAAGGCAGGGTGATCAAAGTAACATATAATCATTTGATGAATTCATGGTGGCTTAGCATATGAAAATATTTCATTCAGATTAAAGACAATAAATAATTGTTTTATATGACAAATATTCTGCAGTTTCAGCTTTGTACTATATTGACACCCCGAGTCAGAATTTTAACAAGCTAGTTCACAAGCTTATTGTGGGCAGGAAGATTATTCACCTTATGTGCCGATCACATAATTCCTACTATGAGCTATTATGAGACAGCTGAGACAGTATCTTTTCAAATATCTTATTTCAACTGGGATCAACCTAATAACAACAGCATGTGCCCAAGCATCAAAACTTGAATATTAATTCACCATTTCAGAATCTAATGCATTCTGGGTAATATTTTCAAAAGTGTAGACACAAATGTTGTGACTGATTTCAAACATTCTAAGCAATAGAAATTGAGCCAATGATGTAACCTTATTTTCATTTTGGTGTACAAACAATGACATAACCCATAGTCCTATAGATTCTGAGATTGCAGATTGGTACAAAATCTTTGGAATGACTCTGACTGATCACTTCTACAGTTCATTCTAATATGACGTGCTTCTTTAGCTTTGTGAACAACACTGTGATAAAATTCTCGATAAAATATACTTAGCGCAGACTCAGAGATATACATAGTAATGGCTGTTACAATATACTTCCCACGTAAATCTACATGTATTGGAACCTATTTGCGGGCCCTTTGCCGATTTTATTGTTTTAAAAAGTGCAATTAAAAAAAGACAAAATAACTTTTATTCTTATTCGTATGCATAATAAAAGGAAGTAATGCACAAGAGCTCGGGGAAATCAACAAAATAAAGATAAAATAAAATTCCGCGAAAGTCTATTAATCTTTTTGGCGCGTTTAAGTCATTTCAAAACATGACGTCATACAAATGAAACCGCTAAAGTTGAATGTTTTCTGTTACGTGAACCATCGGAATTCGTATGCTATTGTATTAAAACTAATTTTTGAGGTAGGTTTTGTTTTATTTTCTATTCTATTGCATTTTTCGCATATTTACTCATTTCAGCAAGTAAACATGGCGGCTCCTTAGTTACAAAATGTTGACTTTGGATTTGACGGAAGCTTACGAGAAAAACATGTAAATTAAAAATGGCAAATGTTGGGTTTGAGAATTTAAAGAATTAAAACAATTTTTTCTAGCAGTTATTCAAGAAATAAACTTCGCAAGCTACATATTTATAAAGATATTTGAGCTTTATCTAACAGGGAGTAAAAAAGAACAGCCACAAACACAGCATACCCTCCCTCGCTTCAGTTTTTTAATGACCGTATTTGTCCTATTAGAATCGAAATAATTCATGGAAGCCATAGATTGTTGGAAATTTACACATGGCCTGGGCCGTGATATTCGTTAATTTTATCCCTCGCTAACGCTCAGGATAAAATTCGAATATCACGGCCCAGGCCATGTGTAAATTTCCAACAATCTATGGCTTCCATGAATTATTTCTTAAATAAACATTACCTTTTTCTGTTCCAAGAAGTTTAGTGCTGTAGAAATGTTGCTGACATAATGTACTCTCTTTAATTTTCCTTTTTCCATTTTCTGCAATAAGAAAAATCAACATTATAGCATAGAATTTGATAGTTTGATTGGTGTTTAATGCCACTTTCAGTACTTTTGGCTTTTTTGTGGCAGTCAGTTG
Source organism: Mytilus edulis (assembly GCF_963676685.1). NCBI lineage: Eukaryota > Metazoa > Mollusca > Bivalvia > Mytilida > Mytilidae > Mytilus > Mytilus edulis. The sequence continues at coordinate 28,473,874 of NC_092346.1, forward strand.
TTAATGGTAAAGGAGAAATGAGTCCAATACCCGCTCCATATAAGGGCTGTTCAATTAAAACCAGTGTTGAAAGGCTATTTATACTTAGAGCATCACTCCACCGAGGCCCAAAAATTAATATTCTTCAACAAAGTTATTAGTAATTTCAACCACCAATTAAAATATAATATCTTCTGTTAGACATAATCATAAATATAAAAACATCAGATAAATTATTTTTTTACTGATTACATGTTTTTTTTTTTTATAATGCAGATCATCCCCCCCTTTTTTTCAAGATGACTGATATAAATGATTATAGTTAATAATTGTGCCCATAACTTCAATTTAGGTTAAATTCCTGTTTTATAACCTTTAAATTCCTTTAATTTTAACCTCTATGTAACCTTAAATTTATTTAATTTACAAATTTATAAAAACTATTTCACCAAATGGATAAAAATAAAAAAATAGTTATAATTTCTCCAAAGGGCATGTTATATTAACAATATAAACCTCCACGATTGAAGAAAAATGGGCGAGTGGTTAAATACCTACAAAAACATTTTACCACCGATTGAATACACAAATGTGAATCAAGCACTGGTAGGTGTCTTTCGCTTTTATCTCAAAAGATGATAAAACTAAGACTAAAACAATATTTATCGCAAAACCCTTTAATTTTAAGGAATCTCTACCATGTTAATAATGAAAACTTTAATACCGTGTTTAAATATTGACAAAACCTGACACGGAATTTGACAGAACAAAATTTGATGATACGTCTTGTCAGAGCATGTTGTTATTTTGGAGGGAATACACAACAAGGCAGTCTTATTAAATCAATATACATAGTATTTTAAAGTAGTGCTATAAACATTCAAATTCTCGGTTAACCTTTTACTAAATACTTCTTTACAAATAAACCATTTAAATGATCAAATATGCAATTGTTCTCGTTCAATACACAATTCGACTTCATAAAAATATTCAAACTGTGAGTAGCTTTGTACGGTGCAACCAATAAAATTCTGAATGAAAATTAATACTTAACCCATGTACACTGAATTATATTATATGTAAAAAGTTTGGTAAACAAACTTGTGTGATTAAAAAATATGTTAAAGAATGATGCTTTTGATAAAGAGTTTATATAGATAATATCTCTTTGTAAAAATCATGATTAAATGATCATAAGTATGCTCCAATATCAGTCTATAACATTGCATTAAAAGGCAGTTTGTTTGTATATAAAAAAAAGTATTAAATTTCTGTATACAATTTAAAAACAAGACTTGTTGTCTTCTTTGAAAAATACTTTTAAAAATTCAAGCAACAAACCAATTTACATAATTTCTCCATAAATATATATAAAAGGCAAGAAAAGATTAAATTTAAGTACTTTCCTTTTTTAGACATGTTTTGGACTTAAAATCTTAAAATAGTTTCAGGTCAACCATAATCGTATATGTATTAAATATATTTTCTTTTCCCATTTAACTATTACTATGCACATAATAAAATTTTAAATATGTATGCATTTTTAATGAAATTTCTGAGTCTTTATTCTTAACTAGATAAATTCTTTTCTCTTGGAATGAAAAGAATGCTATATTTGTAAATATGTCATAACTTATCATCTAAGAGAGACCCCTTACTTTGTAAAATGAACATATTTAAAAGTTTTTATTTTTTTTCAAAACTGCGAAATCCTATACTATAAAGCTAATTATAAAGTAGCATTATTATTTAGGGCGAAATATATGGCTAATGCACAAGTAATTTTTTGATCTAACTAGTCCTTAATTTAAACACTGCTTTCAAAATGTCATTACCAAGTACCAATACTGGCTGAACTTCACAAAAACATTAAACATGAAAACCTGATTAACAAAGAGACCATAAAACAACAGAAAATCTATAAAGTAGCCATTATTGAAACATTTCAGAAAAATGCCTACTTCCGATATTAAATTAAAAACAGTTTCATGTCCGCCAAGTTAATTAATGAAATGATTGCATAATCAATATCTGCTATTGTGAAGACAGGAGAGACAATAAAAAGTTGGCAAAAAATCATTAACATATTAATTTTAGTATGATATCAAAATCTGATTAATAATTTTTAATAATAAACTTGGTATAGTTATTCACACCAAACTTGGTGTGAGTTAGTGTAACCTTAACCGAATAATACTTGACTGCGTATATTTACGAAAAACAAAACTGGTTAATTTTTTGGATAAGTAATTTTCGACAATTTTATAAAACATTTAATTGCTTGCATTCCTTCTTTTCAATAACGTCTTAAATATATATATACAATAATGACCATCTAACATGAATAGGGCCAGGTGTAATTGCTTTCCATACTAATTAGAATTCTTTTAAACAATTTACATTGGATTTTCTTGTGTAAGCAAACCAGCTAAGTTAGAACATGTTTACACATTCCCAAAACAAATAAATGCAATGCATTGAAAAAATGTAACCTGATGCTAACATACAGGTTAATGTTACTGTATTTGCTTTGCTCTTTTTACCAGGTTAAAACAAGCAAATGCAATGTATTGAAAAATGTAACCTGATGCTAACCTAAGGGTAAATGTTTCAGTATTTGCTTTGCTCTTTTACCAGGTTAATAACACTACTTTGAGTTGAACATTGTGGAAACATTGTTAAATTGGCATCAATGATTTTCTGATGAGGAAGATTTGTGTCAAGTCATTTATTTTCTTGTTGATTTTATTCTTACTGATATGTTCACTTAAAACTCCCAAAATACTGAGTGGTGGACATGCAGTAAGGTGTGGTTTGAAATTGACATAATAAAAATAGGGAATGATTCAGGGATGTGAAGATTGAAATGAAATGAAACTGCATAGTTTAGCTCTGTAATTAAAATCAAATGAAGGGCAAAATAGATGCTGCTTCACAAACCTCTTGTAACATCCCATGAAAAATCTTTTTTGCAGTACTTGTAAAATAAAAAGAGTTTAGACCTTTTGTAGTGCAAGAATAAAGCAATGACAAATCAGATAACTTCCTTATTCAGCTTTTATGCACTGATATAAAAGGAAAAAAACATCCTTACATAATGGATAAAAGTAGAACAAAGTTGGTTTATAAGTACACTACTTCATGATCAAATGTTTAAATAGCTTTGAAATGTAAAATTTTCTATTTTTTCTCCATAAGGAACATCCTGAGCACTGAAATTAGCCTGTACAAGCTTCCTTCAGTTATGTTTGAAGTATTGCAAATTAAGTCCTATTGTATTGCTTTACAAATCTGCAGGGTGTCATTTTTTCTAAACATTTTTTTTGGCGGGAAAATTTTTGTGAAATAAGGTTTTATTTTCTAAATGTGTGGCAAAAATTGAAATTCAGGTATCAAATCATTGAGTAAAATAATATTATACTGTAAACTCTACAATTGAGGAACATTCTTATTTTCATTGTCATTGGTCCAAATAATAGCATTGTGAGAACCCAGACCTTTATAGATGTGCAACTTTTAAATAGTCTTAACACGGTACCCTTTCTGTATTTCTACACTCAGGTGATATGTTTTTATGGGATCAATGCACATTAGACCTTACAGTCTCCTTCAAAACTGTATATCAAAAGAATATCACTTTTCTTGCTGTTCCTCATCTTGATGTTTTCGACTACCTACCAGTTTATCTCCTGACAGGACTTCCAATAAGGATAACAGGTATACTCCATCTTTAATGTCTTCAAACAGGTTCTCCACTTTCATATTTTTCTGAAGAAAAAAAAGTAAATACTTTTACAGACTGTTCTATCAATTTATTTGACTTTTTCATTAAAGACAGATCAAAGAAAAGTATTAATCTAAATAATTATCTGACCAGACACTTTCATTGCGTACCTCATGGAAGTTCTTACTCAAAATGTTTTCAAATTAATTCTTAATGGGACTTTGATGGTCTATGTGAAACAAAGCAACTAAGCTTAATTTTACAATGATTATTACATGTGAAGAGTGAGTTGGCCCAAAAAAAGTCCAGTAATGTCTAATTTAAGATGGCCTTTTTTTCAATGGGAGTAAGCATGGTTCAAAGCTATATCTCATAACAATAACAGATTTCTGAATAGGCCACAACACCACATTAGATTTCACTATATTTAAATATTTATAATGTTAAATGTTTTTACACTAAATTTCTATGAAGATGTCCATAAAAAGGCAAGATATTCCACTTTCGCACTAATGGAAGTAATAAAATACTAATAAAGAACAAATTTCTTTTGATCAGTAACCACTACATTAAGTCTGAATAGAATAAAAAAAATCTCTCTTCAGGAAAAAGAGATAAATTTACAGATGTGAATCAATTCACATGAAGACATTGTTGTAAATAAAAATAAACTTTGTGCACTTTTCAACTTTATCTAATGCATGTAACAATTTTTTTTTGCTTAATGAATTGCCAGTTATTGGCAGTGTATCATAAATATAAATTTGGTTAGTTGATAAGATTGTATTCCAACTTAAATGATCAAGCATTTTAGGTTTCTGTTTTGGAAATCTGATTACCTTTTCAGTTTCAATTTAATCCTTTTTGAATGTATGAATTTTGTACTCTTGAAATACATGTAGTTTTTTTTTAAGAAATTGTCTTCTCTTTCGACTATTTGATATCTCGATGATATTTATAAGAAAAGTTACTAGCAAACTACTGCAAGCAACCTCAAAATGTTCCTAACCATTGCCTTGTACGGTACAACCCCCCTTTCCCAGACAAAATCTATTAAGTAAGGGAGCAAGAAATGGGATAATAAACGTTGTGTTCATGACAGCAACTGAAATTCTGATGTTGTAAGTTTCAATCCAGATTACCCAATACTGAAATAAATTTATTATGATTTACCATAAAATTTTACAGAAACATATACCAGTAGGTAAAGGCAAGTAGCAAAAAAATGTATGACCAAAGAAAGTAGCTCAATTATATATCCAGGTGAGCAACAAAACACCTGTCAATCAAGCAACATCGCCATCACTAGTCCAGGTGAGCTGTAAAACATTGACAACTTCAACAACATGGCTTATAATTATCTGATTACAAACTCCTGATGTAACTATCCACCTATAAATATCACCTTCATCTATCTAAATAGGTGGATAATATTACCCTAATGGTTGTTAATCGGATGTCAGTTAGATATGTTTATAGTGTTATCGTAACCTAATGAGACACGCCATTCAACAAGCTGTGACAAATAGGCCTCAAGTAGAAAATGTCACTAAGTTACATCTTGATAATAGAGATGGGACATCAAACGGGTATAGGACAATCAGGATTAAAATCTTTAACAATCTTGTTTGCGATTATCCAGATTAGAGATTAAGAAGTTGAATAATGCACTCAAGTTTTAATATTCTGTGTACAATATGATTATTTAAAGATTATGATAATCTCTAAACTGAAGGACTATCATTGATGCAAAATGCAATTATTTGTTTTGATGTTGAATGGAGGTTTAAAAGTAACACCTGACAAAAGGGCTCAATTCACTTTTATTGCACTGTTGTAAGTGAATGTAACGCCAAATATTTATAGGGCTAGGTTGGGAATTAGAGTGGGCCAAGTAAAATAATTGAACAGATCTAGAAAATGATCGCCTCCATTAAAAGTCCTTTTAGAGAATAGGGCTAAGACTGCTTCAGATTTCCTCGTCTTATTTTCTATATAAAAAAAATTGGAACCTGGTGGCTTACTCATAAATAATGTCAACAAAATTTGATGAATAAAATTAAGGACATATATATTCCAGTGAGAAAAATATTCATAAGACCATAGAACAAGAATGTGATCAACTACAGGATACTATTGGACCTTCAGCAATGAAGAAAACCTGCTTACTTTAAAAACCATAGGATCTTATTGTGGCTAAACAATGATATTGTCAACAGATAAGATGATGATCAATCATATTTCTGCAATCAAATGAAAGTTTTGAAATCCAAGAAACTTAGTTACTTTAGTATTCATGGCATGTTTGCTTAAACAGTTCAGATTTATTGCAAAATCCTGATTGATCTGGTGGATTATATATTCCTTATAACAGATCACTTCAACTTACAACTTGATTTCTTAAAACGTCAGAACATGTATCAAACATCCCAATAAACTTGCCTGGGAAACATGAGCTACATTTGATCTTGATTTTCTTATGACACTATTGATAATATTCGTGGGGGATATCATATTCTTATTGCTGAACCATCGATTAAATTTCAATATCATCTAATAACATCAAGACATTTTACCTGCCAATATTAATTTGAATTAAATGAAATTCAACCTTCACAATAAAGTGTAATTGATTTCTACAATTACCGACAAACAAAACTGTCAAGGATTTCGAACCAAAAATCAAATTAACGATATATTTACTGATTTTTTTCTCTCTTGAAGCAGAAAAACGTACAACTCCACAGTGTTATGCCGATAATCTATATCATGTATAAAGAATTAATTGGAACAAATAATACTACAAGAGGCAATATTTATATGACATGTCAAACAACAAAACCTATTCTCAAGGGCCTATAGTTAGACTATACTGTCAATTTTAGATCAAAGCATAATTGTACTATCAAATGGAATTGTATGCTTTTGTTGTTAATGCTATATTGCAGATCTTTTGAGATTTAATAAATTTTTCTTAGAGCACACAAATTGCAAAGGACCAATAGGCTTTCCAGTGGGGGATCCAGCCATTTTAAAAAGGGGGGTTCCCAACACAGAGTAAAGGGGGGAGTTCCAACTATATGCTCCCATTCAAATGCATTGATCCCCCTGGATCTGCCACTGCTTTCAGTCGCTTCATGAGATCCCAAATTTTAGAATTAGGGTTTACATCAGATAGATTTGGTATGGTTTATCAAGTGTATATATTTTTCAAGTTTTTCTACTACATTTGTTTGTGCATGCATCTTTTTTTATTATTGTCTGGCACTTTCCAAACATCTCTTTTAAAGAGCTTACCTGTTTAAGGTAACTGTTCATCCAGTTTGTAAATGTTTTCTTTTGTACTCTCTCTTGTTCATCTATAAATAGAAAGATAAAAAATATATAAAATATTTGAAGTTTTTCATAAAAGGAGAAATGAAAAACATAAGGGGCAATACTAAACCCTTTTACTTTATATATCCTCCTTACCCTAGTCAATTGAACTGAAGCTTGATACATGAAAATACATGATGAAATATCAGCATAACTATGGAGGGTTAGCCATGCAGCCACGGCTTAGGTTAAGGTTACTTTAACCGTACTACCTAACCCCCTTAAGCCATGAATGCATGGATAACCCTCCTTCAATGTGTTAGTTTTCATCTTACATTTCTTGTTCATTTCCAGATTGAAATAATTCCTTGTATTTAGAAAATCTTCATCAACAATCTGTTAAGCCATATGAAATAGCATGGAAAGCAAATTTCAGTAACTTGATCTATTCACACAAGCAGATTTCATTTTAAAGATTGGGGAAAAGAAGAATCTGTTTGGAGTGAAACAATCATGTATTTGGATAAAGTTGCAGTCTATGTTGGAGATTGTTTTGAGTTTGTCATGTTTTATAAGTATACACCATAGCCAATCTTTATTTTGATCTCATATATTTGTCTATAAGAAATGGGTTCTTTATTGGTGTCATTCATTTCAAATTCATCAATATATGTACTTTCACTTTTTACAATTAACTAATGACAGATTCCTCTGTAAGAAATGGGTTCGTTATTGGTGTCATTCATTTCAAATTCATCAATATTTGTACTTTTACTTTCTATGATTTCCACTGATTTACTAATGACAGATGTCTATAAGAGTACAGCTGCTTTGAATCCTTACACCTACCAACAACACTGTATCCTAGTTATAGATGATTAGAGTATTGATTTATGTATATAGATGTACCCTTTACATACATAATTTATCACATGTCATAGAAACTTTATTGTCATTTGAAAATCTCCCATCAAATGGTGTTGAAAATCTGTAATCGAAGCTATTCTCCTATTGTAGTTTATTTTAATGGGCTTTAAAACTTTTCAGAAAACATCAAAATTTCATTAGGGCTATGAATGAAAGTGAAATGAAACTTCTACTTTCATGCAAATTGCATTGTATTTTGACATCATATATATGTTTTATCCATTAATACTATTTTTGCATTTCTGATTTTCTTTCCCATATCTACAATGTTTCTTTTTTCAAGCTGTTAGATTATATAACTCTAAAACATGGACCAGTGAAAAACCCAATCACCATAAGGAAAAATCTTTTTAAAAACTAATTTAATCCCATATCAATAATGTTAGATTTTGATTACAACTTTGAGTCCTTGTTTTATTTTTGGCCCTTTCTCTCATTCAAACCTCTCCTTCATCACTCTATCCCTATCCCTCTATCCTATTCTTTCCAAAAATCTACCTCTTTAGCATCTCTATTTTCACTGCCTTTTTTCTTTTTACTCCCCTCCCCTCCTTTTCAACCCCCCTTTTCTCACTACTTTTTTCAATCTTGAAAATTCCTGTCTACTCACTAGGCAATACACTTTTAAATCACTGCATTCAGAAGACTTTTACAAGAAGTATTCTAGTACTAAATATTTTTCTTGTTTATGTAAACAAATGAGCGTATAAACTATATAAGAATTTTTAATATATCTAAGTAGACATAAACTTGAATTTGTTGACTAAAGGGATTTTGAAATACAATGAAATATGACTGGCTTATTGCCAATTATTGTTAGCAAAAATTTTGAACCTCTAACCTGCCAAAGACCACACCACAAAACCACTAAATATTTACTATAGATAAGCCTGCCATATTTTGGTATAATTATGCATATATCGATGATAATTTTTAGTACAGATCCATAAATAGACAAAATCTTAAAACAGATTCTGATGATTTATGCATGTCATCAAACTTGTTTCAAGTCCAAATTTGATACAGTAGGGGAACGCACAAGAGGTCTATATCACCCTACTATCAAACTTCATAATCAAATAATATATACTCAAATATTGGTCCATTTCCAGAATTTGTAAAAAAGTATTCCCCTTTTCTATATACTAGTTGAGTTTAGTACAACTAAACAGCTGTCATGATAAACATTTATTTCAGTATGTATTTAAAAAAAAAATAATTCATGGCCTATAAAGGGTCGGAACAGCAAAAAAAGGGCATTACATGTACTTAGTCCATTTACTCATTTGTTATATCACTAAAGTTCCTATATCTTACTTCAAAGGAATTGGTAGTATTTTTTTATTGCCTTTTCTATAGGGAGGAGGGTAAAATGAGACCATAATTTATATGATAACCTTTACATGTAAAAGGTTAATTATTTTTGAACAAAAGTGAAAACACTAACTTCATCTTTCCACACTACACCCCACCCTTCTTTCATTTCAATCAAACCAATGATTTATTTCTGCAAAACTCATCAATATTAATAATAGATTACAACAGTGTAGCATAGCAACACTTTTTTAAATATCTTTGGTAAGTATATAGTAAAAAATACTAATTAAATTTACAGATCAGCTTTCTTGTATGTTCGAAACTTTAAATAATTCAACGACATGCTAAATCCCAAACTTCAAATAAATCAACAAAATGTTAAATCCGCTATAAGCCATACTTTAAGCAAAATGTAAACAAACATCAAAACTTTCAAATAGAATTTAAGCAAACATCATTTATGCGTGACATAATTGTTGATCTAAGACTATGATAGGAAATTTTATTAGAAGTTTTAATAATTATATTTATCAGCGATCAAAGTAAAACTTGTTTGTACCTGAAAAGTACCTCGCTTTCTTTGTAAATAATGATCATAAACAGTAGGAGTGAAAATTGTTGTTACAGAAAGCAAAGATTTCATTGAATATAAACTGACATGTAGAAGTCAAGGGTATTGGCTTCATGTCAAAGGTATGCCCATTAAAATCATATCTCTGTGCCAGAAAATAAAGAAATAAGAGACACTGATGCAAAAATATGAAAATTAGATTTGTTTACTTTCACTTTTCACAGAAATTATCCTTTGAAATGAAACTACTGGGCAAAAAGTCTTGAATTCAACCTTCACTTTTTCATGGAAAGCACCTAAAAGCTTGTTTTTACTTTTACTATTCATGGATACTTTCTATGCTTTTAAAAGAAAGACATTTTTTTCAAAAGATAGTTTTATTTACAAAGCTTTTAGATATATAGCGCACTAATTTGATTTTTTTCAAATCTGTCATGGTTATCATATTGTATTTACAAAACTTTTTATAGTTACTGACAATTGAAAAATATGCATGAACATTATGATGATATTTTTTGCATAAGTCTACTTTCACTTTACGCCTACAAATTAAACTATATCTTTATCTTTACTTTCGCTTTATCTTACCTTTTAGAGAAAGTACTCTCTCTGCAAACACTCTGGTTTGATAAGTCAAATTCATATTAGATTGGGCCATCTTTTTTTTCTGTACCAGTGTATAAAGCCCCTCCACGAAACAATATTTTTCCTCAAATCATATCCTCAGAATTATTATCCATATGCGAAAAAATCAAAATCATTAACAAAAAATTTACACTTTTTTCCAGTCCCTGTGGATACATTTAGGAGATCCCCCCTCCTAGATGTTCCATGGGTCCGGGCTAGAAGTGCTTAATCCTCACAGACACACACACCCTGACAGTGCTGACGACACTGACACAGGTAAAAACTGTCCAAGTGATCAATATTCCGGAGAGGATTTACCCGCCATTCAAACATCTGGAACCATTGACAATAGACAATGCTATAGGTAAATATGTTATCACAGTTCTGATTGGTTCAATGAACATAATGTTTTCTAAAATGTTTAAACATCTACCCGACTTTCATATTTAATATTTAATCCCTCAGGTGAATCTTCGAAAGCTACTTATCTATCTTCGGAGATCAAATATTTCACCTGTAAATTCATAGACACAAAATCTCACAAGTTTTGCACATTAAATTTAACAAAATTGGCACAATATCTTTTCCGTGATGCAATTTTAAGTCATTTAACTGTCACATTAATAATACGATTTACTTATCCTTAGAAAATTACGATTTCATAAAAACATCACTTCTGTTGCCAGTGTATAATTTCACTTCATGAATGGAATGTCTTACTGATAAATTCAATCACTCGTAACTTTTCAATAGATTTCTAGTAAGAAATTCACACTCCAATAATTATAACTTCACATTTAATTTACCCTCAATTAAAATGCCATTACCAATGTCATTTGCATACTTATTGAATATAGAGTGTCTAAAATATTCTAAGTATATTTATAACATAAATTAGAAATATACGTAAATTAGAAATATACGACTTGTGTATGTTTCATTGATAGAAAAATCAATGATATTGCAGAAGCGAGAGTTGTTGTTTGCAGCAGGAAGGGTGTGTAGTTGTTCTTAAAACAGTAACAGTTTATATATAATGACTGAACCAGATCATAAATACTCCTGAGCCAAAGGACAAATTATAATTTGGGTCATTTATATCTATGAAATACAGATTGTAGGAAAATTTATATATTGAATAAATTAATTCCTATCAAGGATGCATGCCAGGTAGATGTTTTATGAAACTTGTCAATATGAAACGGATTCCTGCTGAATTTATGATTAATATTCGGTATAAGTATCCTATTTCAACATTCATACAAAATTCTTTGTATTAGAAATAAATTCAATATCCGTATTTTTCTTATATAAATATATAGGTAAACATTTTTCCCAATAAAACCTCAGCTGGCTTTAAAATTTAGTTCAAACTTTATGTAAAGTCCATTAAAATTGCATAAAATCAGGCCAACCTTGTGTAGAATACATTAGGAACCAAAGTACTTATTTGTTTGAAGTGTACAATTGAGACAATTACACAACATCAAAAGAATAATTTCCAAAACAAAACAGATACATTTTGTATTTACCTCAAATGGAGCTCTAGACTAGTTTTATGTGTTTTACTTTGATTAAATGAATTATTTTTAGCAAAGGAGTTTTATCTTAAATAACTATTTTGAGCAGACTTCCTTGTCGAAAAATTAAAGGTATAAAAACAGCTTTCCTACTCCAAAGAAAAAGATGTGCAGCAACATGAATTAAACCAAAAGTGAACATGCTTTGAAAAAAAAAGATGTTTATATTATAATAAATGAAAATGTTAATGTTTAACAGTAATAAATACTGTAAATTCAGAAATTATTGCAAGGTTTTTATTATTGGGAAATTGCGACAGGGTTATAATCGCAATAATTTAAACTAGCTTTTTTTTAATTTTTTATACGAATTGAACAAAATTTTTCTCAATATTGCAAAAAATTAAATCGCATTACAGGCTGAAATGACAAAATCACAATAATAAAAGCACGCAATAATTTCTGAATTTACAGTATAATGCTTCAGATCGATTGGATTAAAAAAAATACAACATATATTGAACCCCCCTCCCCCTTTTTCAGGTGAACTTCTCATTAATTTATATTTAAAATATGTCTGCCTCAACGACATCTAGTACAGGGGTGAGGCAGCTTTAAAAGATTATTTTGCTTTTTTGCCAAACTTTTTTCTTTTGGACTTATGTGATATTTTCCTAATAAACTTATAAATGAAAGTAAAGAAAGATAACTCTTGACAATAACGACTTAAAACCTCTTGGAGATAATGGCTTAAACACTCATGTCAGGTTAGCCAGTGCTCACTTTCTTCATTTTATAGTATTTTTGAAGCGAGTATTTTTTCTAATGTTGAAAATTCAAAATTAGTGTAAAATTTATGGAAAATAGAAGTGATAGAGTAAATTTTTATTTTCACAAAAATATTCAGGGCTCTGAAGTCAAAAAAACAATTTTGTATGACCATGCAAAATAAACCTATTCATACAAGTTTGCATCAACAAAAAAGAAAATGTAATATGTGCTCAAAAATTTCAAGCCAGATTTTACACAGGAATCAACATCATTTATAGGGCCTATTTTTTTTTAGGCATTCTTGGGTAGAATTGACACACAAATTTATAGAGTGTTAATCAAAATAAACAAAATTTAAGCTTGTATGCCAAATTTAGAAACAACATATCCATGAAGATACATCCCTGGCCTAATCCACAAAAACTGTTTCCCATGAAAACAAATGAGTTCTTAACATTTAAAAGATCCAATCAAACGAGAAAATAATTTTGTACTATGTGTCACCATCCATATTTTATTGTTCTTTGTCCAATAATTAACTGGACATTTGGGCATTCCACTACAGACAGACAGTGAGAAAATCAATATAGATTTCTATAAATATTAGCTAGAGTCCAGGGTATTAATTGTGTTCTATTGGATGGATGACAAGTGGAATATTAATTACTTCTTTAGTTTGAAACATCACAGATCCCTTCATTAATATCCCCTCCATAACTTAGTATGGTATCTTTCATTGATACCCATCATTGAGGGTCACAAGAGGGGAGGAAGAAGTAAAACCTTTGAGTTGGGTTCCTGATTAAATGATTTATTTTATGTTTGAATAGATTATTTCTATTTGCATTAAATATATACATAAACAGTGGATCAGAATAAAAACACCCTCCACCCCACCCCCCCCTATATTTTTTAAAATATATATAATAAGCCAAGCACAAAATAATCCCCTCTTCTCCCTCTTCCAAACTAATACAGCTCTGTAGTCCCTAGGTATTACCATATAAAAGCAATGAAAACAAGAATATGGACAACAAATTACTGATTAAGACTTGATAAATTTAGCTACACAGTGACACGTGAATTTACAAAAATGCAAACATATTTGTCTTTATCTTATTATAGCTTCCTAACTGAAATTGGAAAATGCTCTTTATCTTATTATAGCTTCCTAACTGAAATTGGAAAATGCAGTCTATTTCCAACATAAGTTCTGTAGGTTAACTGTCTGAAAGCAAAGCTGCTCATCTTTTCCTTGTAACTAATTGACTTTCATAGTTTTGTAGGTGGCTAATTGTATACTTTGTTTCATCTTGAATTTGAACGTAATATCTGCCACTGGACATGACGTAAACTCCAAGTATCAATTGAAATACAATTGCTGAATTGAATTTTGTGAGTCTTTTTTTGGGAGTAGTAAATTTGACATATGAAGTTGCCTTTTTCCTTAATATTATACCTTGTCATATGAAGATCTCTTATTCCTTAATATTATATCTTGTCATACGAAGATCCCTTATTCCTTAATATTATATCTGTCATATGAAGATCCCTTATTCCTTAATATTATATCTTGTCATATGAAGATCTCTTATTCCTTAATATTATACCTTGTCATATGAAGATCTCTTATTCCTTAATATTATATCTTGTCATGTGAAGATCCCTTATTCCTTAATATTATATCTTGTAATATGAAGATCCCTTATTCCTTAATATTATATCTTGTCATATGAAGATCCCTTATTCCTTAATATTATATCTGTGCTACAAAACTGTGACACAGCAATGTAAGTGTTCCATAGTGAACTTTGCCCTCCCCCTTTTTCCTTTGAGTAACTGAATTCCCAAAACAATTAAAAACCCTCCATTATCTTTTAATTAAAACTGATCTTATCAAATGAATTAAATTGAAATGAAAGACTTAAATGCCTCAAACAAATACAAATTCAAGTGTCCTGTTAATTCTTGAATTTTTCCAAATCAATTTACTATGCTAACAAAAATATGGCTCATTTAATTAAACATTTTAATTTAGATTTGTTATCTAAGGAAAAATCAAGTTTCTTACATGTTTACTTTGTGTCATACTGAAATAATATTTACAAGTAGCGGTTTTATTAGAAAGTAAGGATATAATCAACTTCTTTGTTTACTTTTTATTGAAGTAAACCTTCAAAGGTTGGATATAAGTATATGTTTGTTCAGTAATAAAAGTGATTTATAACTTTTTTCTGCTGTTTTGAGACAGGTCCAAGGAGAAGCTTCAACCTTTCCTCTATAAAATATCTATTATCTTACAAAATTCTTTACCTTAAATCGTGATCAAAAGAGTTTAAAACTAATATACTGACTATGTAAATCAAAACAATCTTGACTACTGCCTTATATCATAAGGACCAATTTCTATCATTGAGGAAAAGTCTTATCTTGGGGGTACTTTTTTGTTTCATGATTTTGACAAATTTAGCATAGAAGCCTTTAACACATAAATTCATGTTTCAACCATATTCATATGAAATTCATAAAAATCAGAAAATAATAGTTATTTACCAGTTTTAAAAAACTACCGGTACTTCTCTAGAATCATGTCTTTTATGAAAAACAAAAATAGTCAGATAAAGACAATACAGGAGGGATATCAAGAATTTCTTTCTACAATTTTGGGTACTTCCATATGTGGCATTAATAATATGAGCTTCGTTGGATAGAAGTCAACCTTTAATGCAAATACATGTATGCATGTACATGTGTAAGACTTTGATTTGTTTTGGTACATTCAAATACATGTATGCATGTACATGTGTAAGTAAGACTTTGATTTGTTTTGGTACATTCAAATACAATATATAAAGATGAATTTTGGTATGTTTTGAAGGGTTCTTATCTCAACTTAATTTCTAAACGGTTACAGACTTTGCATAATGATTTCATCTATCCTATATAAATTAATGCATAACAGATGCATTGATAATGGCAGATATATCTATTTGCATATTAAAGGTTGATTTCTATTCGACCCTGCTTAAATATTGATGGTGTTTTCATTTATTGCTAAACTCATGGGTTACAATCTCAATGAGATGTACCCCAAATGTTCTTTTATTAATTTCATAGAATAGGCAGTATTAGAAGATGACATCAAATATAATGTAGCTTGGTGAGTATTGCAATGATTAGGGGGTCTCATTGGGGGGTTCCGATCCCGGATCCCGCTTACTGTTTTGTCAGATTCCCGTATCCCGCTTACACTTATATGTACGTAAGCAATTTTCATTTTTTTGTCATTTCCCGGGTCCCGCTAGACCTCATTTCCTGTTTTCACGACACAATAATTTGACTTTCCCGTGTCACGCTTACCAAAAATTGGCAATCCCGCGTTACGCTTAGACCCCAATGAGACCCACTGATTAGAACTTGCTTCTAATTTCTGATACATACAACTGTATGCAAAATTTCCAGAAATCGCAATAATAAGTCTCAATCTACTGTTGACTTGGTTCCCCATTTTGATCCTTTCAGGGGTAATTATCATAAACATCATCAAAAGTCAATAAAACTTCAATTTAGTTACATATAACTGCTTTTGTTATGGAAATTAACGGTACATTTATCAGAACACAAATCAAACCCAATTTTGCAGTAATCACTTTTTTGTTTCATTCACTTCATTAAGATCCGACATAAACGACCATGGTGATTTATAGCGAAAACATCGTTAAGATTTTACACGATTTATGCCTAATACCCTCAAAGTACATTTCAATAAAATTACAATTCATTCACTTAATAATTTTCCCATCTATACCAGTCATACCTCGCACACAGCAACACCAAATGATGGTAACAGTTTTCTACCAAATGAACTTTTCAAATTGAATTAAAACGTTTATGATGTATATACCAGGATTAAAATGGTCTTAATTTTGGAAAATAAATTTTGACAATCATTCAGATTTGTTTGAAAATAACTTGGTTGCTTGTCAGGTACTTATTTTCAGAAAATGTAAATGCTGCCAGTTTCTTACAATTACGTAATAAGTCCTATTGAATACAATACATATGATTCAGAGACCACCTAAAGAACCCAAAAAAACTAAACTTTAGAGTAGCCTAGCATCCTGGCCAAATCTTATACCTTGTTGTTTACTGACAGTGTTAGCAAGTAGTGACTCAGGGTGCTCGGTCATAAAACTTTCCTCAGTACAAAATTTGTGCTCGAAACACCAAAATTGGTTAAATTCTGAGTTTGAGTACAATCATCGTGCTTGAAAGGCCGGAATCCTAGGCTACGTTAAAAGAAGTACCTCTGGGACATGCTATTTTATGCCTTACACTCCACAAAGTTCACAAAGGTTTATTATCTACAGTCCAGTAACCAACTTATCATTATAAGAATCTGAAGAATGTTTTCTTCGGTGGCACAATAAAAACTGCTCTGTGTGAAAGCCTTTTAATAATTTAATCACTTCCCCTATTTTTAATTTTTATTCAACCAATACATTTTCTTTACCAGGAAAATAAAATGTTTAAAGCATAATGGCAATGTTGTCAAAACAGGTATTAGGATGGATCTATTTTTTTTTTTTTAGATTCCCTTTCCTGATTTGAACATAGCTTTGATGTTTTGTGTACTGCATGTTTGTTTATAGCCTTTGTCAGTCTGTTTATAGCCTTTGTCAGTTTGCCTTTGTCAGTTTGTTTATAGCCTTTGACAGTCTGTTTATAGCCTTTGTCAGTTTGTTTATAGCCTTTGTCAGTTTGTTTATAGCCTTTGTCAGTTTGTTTATAGCCTTTATCAGTGGTTTGTTTATAGCCTTTGTCAGTTTGTTTATATTTGTTTATAGCCTTTGTCAGTTTGTTTTTCAACTTTAAAAACCCCTTTGGTATCTTTCGTCTCTCTTTTTAAGACTTCAGAAAAAACCTTCAAAACATATCCAATTTCAATTTTCATTACATTCTTGCCTCTCCTAGAATATCCCTCTTGAAGCCTTGCATTATTACTGAACTGCAGTAGTAACATACAATTGAGAATGATGCAATGAGCATAACGTTAACTTCTGACATTATTATCTTTTTTAACAAGTAATAACAGTAACATCTCATTACCCACCCATCACTTGTGTAATAGTTTTTTTTTCTTATAATCTGCTATACTCTTGACATATCGTGGAACCCTCCCTTTTCATTAAGTATTCTTAATTGTTGCCAAGATTACCTCTAGCAAGAAATACATGGCTATATGTACTTATATAACTTCTGACTAATTGATCTAGAGCAATTAGGCTAGAACATTGAGCTTCATTTATGGGTCTGCTTTTTCTTAACTTGGGCTATTTCCTGCTTGCAAAAAGGTATTTTGTTGTACTCCACATCATGGATAAAAAGTTGATAGTTATGTTTATGTGTAAGGTGCTTAATCCCTTCCTCCCTGTACACCACCCAACAATAACCCTGATTTTCTTTGAATTTTTTCTTCATTAATCATGTTTTGCTTCCAATTGCTGTTCCTTTACAAGTATTTTCGCCTTATACACCTGACAGCTGGACACACGATTAAAGTCTTTAGTGGTCAGATTACAAAACTACCCTATAGAAGTCTTCAAAAATTAAAGACTTTCAAATTGGATTAATGTTTTTGGACCAGTTTGTTTTAATTTTAAGCCTCTAATTTCCATAAACACAGTGTCCTAAGTTATAATGTTTGCTCTAGGGTGTTTTGTTTATGAGATTAATTCAAACCATTGAAATCCTATATTTCTGGGTAGAAACAAAATGCTCAATGTGAAATCAATAATTATTGCATGTACCCGACACTTTGTCTTGATCATCTAATCAATAATTAATGTTCATTGTAAAACAACAAAAGATGTAATTACATGGCGTAGGTTTACGATTGAAAAACAAATCTTACCTTCGTAATTTTGAATTGCGTAAATATCAGAACTCCGAAAATAGTGTCCATGCCAGCATACGAGTTCGACCATTTCATCTACCCATAGTTTAATTTATTGTCACATTGTAAGTGTCTTCTTCGTCAGTACTGTTAATTTTTGTTTTATAAAAGGTCGTATATAGAACTAGTTCAAGGGCTCATCCCATTGTCCAAGGTGTTTAATGCCTAATAACATCCAAATGTTAATTGCATCCAATATTGGTTGACTTGACCATTAACTAGCAGTGCAGAAATGGTCATCCTCATCTTAGAATATTTCTGTGCCAATCCAATACAGAAGAAGATCGCGGAAGTGATAATAGGTCTCTAGCCGTTAATGGAAAAACTATCTAATTTTAACTCAATCATTTCATCTTCACATTTTGTTTGGACACTTCGACTTGTTTACAATAAACAAATACACGAAAAGTTATTTACTTTCACCTGGATTCTTTATCTTTACCTACATAGTATATCCCTTGAAAAATCGATCGGAAATTTTTAAATGGGGCATTTTCCTCAATAGGTGTGATACAATAAGTAAGATTTTACTACTTTTCAATCTTTAAGCACACAACATCATTTATTGACATGTAAATAATTCCCAATGTTAAAAGTTCAGGCTACGCATTCAAATGAAATTCTTTTCGAGCATCAACCGTGATGAGAATATATCGGAATCAAATGAATATAAATTAGCACCAAATGAGATTAAAAATTAAAAAAGACTGAGAGCCTCTAATAAATGTATTAAGGGAATTATATCGATATTAAAATGTGATTTCAAACAAAGAATTAAATAATTAAGTATACCGTGGTACTCATTCAAACAACGTTTTATCAATTTCACGTTAAGAAACTCAAGTTTTATATAACAGTCCATTAATGTAGGGACACAAAGCTCTCGATCTTGACAACTTTACATCAAAGAAGAGTGAAAACAAATAGATATTTTGTCAAATTTATGTTAGTTATTTAAATAGACTTAATAACATACAAGAGTAAATTCTCGTCTTACAGCTGAATAAATCTGGCATGTATTTTTTCTAAACTTTCTTAAATCATATTTTTTTCTGCATAAATTGATTGATTGATTGGTGATGAACATCACTTTCAGAACAATCAGATATATTATATTGCTTCAGGAGCCCTGAGTGTCAATAAAACCAGGACCTTCAGCAGGAAACAGATTGAAGTCAAAAATTGGAAATTGGAAATTGGAAAAATGAGAGCATATATAGACTAATGCCATAGTATTAGTTTTTGTTCATTTACTTTTTCCAAAGCAATTAATGGAGGCTAATCTCCTAATTTCCAATAGCTAAATGTGTCCCTACTATCTTACCATAAAATGGGTTGGTGTGGGTGACATTTGCTAAGTTGTAAACATTATAAGGCAAGTAAATAAAATAAAGAAAATCCTACTTCTAGTATAGAAGCTATTTTTTTAAATTTCTTATTATAGACCAGCCCTTATAGAGGCTTCAATTTCTCTGTAAGGTGTATACAAATACTACTAGGACTGTGCAAACAACTTTTCAGAACCTTTACTCTAAATTGCTTAACTAAAAGATAAGCAGAACTGAAGATAACAGGGAGATATACCAAACTCATAAGTCGAAAATGAACTGACAATGACATGGCAAAAATGGAAAAAGCAACTAAAAGACAATCAAGTACAAATGTAAACAAAACACAACACAGAAAACTAAACCCACCAAAAACTTTGTATCATTAGTTTCTTGTAATATTATAGCTGCATTGTTGTAATGTAACAGCATTTATCATTTCATTGTTTAAAAAATGTCTTGCAAACAGTTTAAGTACAATGCAAATATTATTAGGAGCTAATTTGAAATCTGTAAATTTGCTCAGGTGATAGTTGAATCAGATTAGATTTACCAAATGTCAACATATATAGTTTGGGTTTGAATGCCTGATTTTTTATATGGAAATAACACTTTATAAAAGTGCTTTTGATGGTCTATCTTCATAATGACGCCCAATTCTTAAAAATGTTAAAGCCAAGGATGTAGAAGTTCTAAAATATGCGAGGAGCTAGTATACAGCTGAAAGGTCATTAAAGGTCAACTTGCCTGAAAGGGTTCAAACCTTAGTTTTTAAGATAATTTCTTAATTTATCAATAATATTATAGTAATATTGCTTAACAATAAACAAATAATTCCTTAATAGCTCCATGTTGAAGGTTATACATTGACCTATAATTGTTAACTTTTTATACATTGTGACTTGGATGAAGAGTTGTCTCATAGGCACACATACCACATCTTCTTATTTATAATGATTACTTCTAACTAATTTTCATTGCATCTTCTTTTATTTGTAGAATTTTCTCTAGAATCAGGACCAAAGGATTCCACTGAATTTTAACATTAGGAAATACTGCACTGCACCAAACATTGTAAGAATTTATATAGTCTCTGCTATGTGATTTAAACAGAAAGTAAATGCATATTTCAGTCTCCGCCAGCCCAACAACTATAATTTAATATAAACACTAGTCCCCTTATTCATATATAAAAGTTGGTACACATCCAAAATGTCATTTTGATTTATCAGCAGTCGGTACTTCTATATTTGGTCATAAATACCGAGTCACACTATACAATTTAAAAACAATTTTATTTTTGAGAATATGTGTTTTCAATATTTCTGATCAAATTCTAAACCAATTTGTAATTTACATATTTTTGTCAGATAAGCTTTTTGTATACATGATTTGAATTTTCATTTGTGACCTGGGATATGGGTCATTGAAAAAGACATTTGTTACTATTGATCTTTTGATTTTTACCTGTATTGGTTCACACCTGACAGTTGAAATGTGACAAACTGCTAATCAATTTCAATGTTACATTTCAATCTGGTTACCAAAGTATGTAATCAATAATTAACCTTATTTATATTTTCTTATCTACAAGAATTTTAATTCAGTCAGCCAAATATTGGCAATAAAAATATTGTCAATAGTCCGGCTTTAAGACATAAATAATTCATTCAAAACTTCATTTTTTGAATTCATGTTTCCTGTCAATTAAAAATTAATTAAAATATCTCTTTTTTCACCTTACTTCATATGAGAGTGCAAGTAAGCTAGGTGACTGACTTCTTTTTTTACATGCAAATTAAAAATACTGGAAATAAAAGTAGCATTGACTGTTTTTTACTATTGTAACTTTTTACTATTGTAACGCAAATTTATCTACAGCATGACAGAATTATTCAAGGATCTATTTATATATCTAAAGATTTTTGTGAATGGTCTATTTATAGTATTTTGACAAGTTTGATTTTAGTAAAATAATCTTCAAAGTTAATGAATTCAATTAATTAATTTGTGAATTCATCAGAACTTTTACTTAATTCTCAAAAGGAATGCTTATTACTTAATCAACTCCTTTGGAGGTATGCCTATATTGGCAGAATTGATATAGATACAGATACAGAAATGCATGATAAATTTCAATTATATTCTTTTGAAGAAAAAATTATTATATGCAAAATTTTACAAGAGTGAGTTTATTCATTTTCTTAAGCCAATATCAGTTATTTTTATATCTTGTGCTGTAAGGCAGACAGAGTTATCTCCCTTAGCCAATACAATAAGTTAAAGTCTTAATACTTTGAATTGTATACCTTTTATAAGCTTTATCTACATAATCTGACACAATTTAAAGAATTCAAATTTAAATATCACTTATATCAAATATATGTTAATATTTAACTTTCAGTTGGCGTAATCAAAAATAGGTCAGTGTAGAATTTGACTTGAGAAACTGCATATGGATCAAAAACATTTCCTTTGAATTAAATCCACCATTACGTATAAATACTTGACTTGGTTGATTTGTAATTGTATAGTATTAATTTAACAGATAATTGGACCAACAAGAAGGTTTACGATATTTAGATAGGATTAAGAACGATTTCCCTCTAAAAAATAAAACTTGTCGGGACAGGTTCAGGGCTATATTAACGTACATGATGGCCTGACATCTCAATAGCTTGTCAGTTTGCATTTTGTTTAAATACCTATTCAAATCTAAAGTATACAAATACTAATGTTTTTCCTGGTGTGGTTTAATTCAATTTATAAATGTTATAGCTGCATGAAGTAAAAGTCGTTAAATTTGTCTGCATAATATGAATAACACAAAAGCGTAACGGTAAAAACCATACTATTATATTCAATTAGAAAGACGATCATTTTACCGTACCATCATATTCAATTAGAAATAAGATTAATATCAAGAATTTCATGGTTATATAAACAGCGAAGGTTTCACTTTTACAGCTCATTGAACAAACTGTCGTCTGTTCGCAAGAAACCATGTGACTTGCAAAAAAGAAATAATGAACTAAGAATTATTTATATAAACAAGTACAATAGAACCTATACTTTGGTCAAGAACAATAGCTTGTCTATATACAAGAATGTAATGGTAATAGAATATCGTCCATGCATTTAATCAAACTCAGTAAACTTATATACACACTTTATATGTAGGAGTTTTCTTTTAATGGCATGTTTAATATTTTATTAGACCTTAGATAGCGGAGTCTACTGGTTCTTTCAAAAAATTGAATAAGCTCTAGATTGTACTATGTTATGCCTTTTTCAACTGATTTTTCTAATTTGCCCTTATATTGTACTGTTACACCACTGTCCAAGGTTAGGGGAGTGTTTGGGATCCTGCATACATGTTTAACCGCGCCACATTCTGTCTGTATGTATGTGCCTGTCCAAAGTCAGGAGCGTGTACTTCAGTGGTTGTTGTCTGTAGCTGTGTTACATATTTTTTTTTTGTTAATTTTTTTATACATTAGTTAGGCTGTTAGTGTTCTCTTTTGAATTGTTTTACATTTTTGATTTTGGGGCCTTTTATAGCGACTATATGGTATGATCAAAGCCGTACAGTGACCTTTATCTGTTAATTTCTGTGTTATTTTGGTCTCTTGTAGAGAGTTGCCACATTGGTAACCATACACATCTTTTTGTTTTATTTCTACTACATGTAGTTCTATCACAGAACTGAATACTTTTACATAGTACAATATAAAGCTTAAAGAGATTGAGTATTTCAGGATACTACCTATCACAAAACAGTGAAAGTAAAATGGTCATACAAATACTTAGAACATAAGTTTTTGAATTTTCCGCAAATATAATTCCAATTTAGTGAAGTGTCTGAGTTTAAGCCAGGAAAATCTGTCGCCTTTCAAACATTCGACTGATGACTAGTTTATTAGAAGAGTCAGGAGCTTCTGGCCTTTGTTAGTCTTGTATTATTTTAATTTCAGTTTCTTTTGTACAATTTGGAAATTAGTATGGCGTTCATTATCACTGGATTAGTATATAGTTGTTTAGGGGCCAGCTGAAGGACGCCTCCGGGTGCGGGAATTTCTCGCTACATTGAAGACCTGTTGGTGACCCTCTGCTGTTGTTTTTTATTTGGTCGGGTTGTTGTCTCTTTGACACATTCCCCATTTCCATTCTCAATTTTAAGCTTAGACTGTACATACATTGAACCAGACTTAAGGAAAGGCAACCATAAAACTTTAAAAACATTTTTTAAATGAATTTAAGTACAAGTAAACAAACATGCTCCTTAAAAATCTTAAGTCTTCACACTCCTACAAAAATCATGCAGTTTAAACAATATTATGTAAATAACAATCTACATGTATAATGGCTATGTAAACATAGGGAAATGAGGTATGAATTCCGATTGGACAACAATGCACCCGAGACCAAAGAACAAGGATGGAAGCAAATCAGGGCACTGTACAGACTATGCAGTATGGGCTTTGCTCATTGTTGAAGGCCGTACAGTGACCTATAGTTGTTAATTTCTGTGTCATTTTGGTCTCTTGTGGAGAGTTGTCTTATTGGCAATCATATCACATCTTCTTTTTTTAATTTCAACCATGAGCACAACTGATACAAAATAGTATTAAGCTATAAAAGGATCCAGCATGACAAAATTTGAAACAATTTTTAGAACTATATGTTAATTTGTACGTCTGCAAGCTAATCCTAGAGATACCGTACCCAAGAGAATTTCATTTCTTCCTATCTGTTTAATTTTGAATTTTTATTGCATACACATTAAGCCTATTTATTATAATTGCCCACCAAGTGGTATATTTTCATTGAAATATTAAATCAGACTTACATGTAACCCATTCATCCAAACTTTTCAGCTCAAAAACAAAATAATAACTTTTAATTGACAAAAATTTAACGGGCTTCAATATCTCATTGAAAATTTTAAACTTCTTCAAATAGATAATTATTAAAGCCCTTGAAAAAATAAACTAGTTCATTTTATCTAGTCAATAACAAATATCGATAAAAATCAGATACAATAATTGGGTTTTGAATGTCACCTTTATTTGAAGTTTAAAATTATAAATACGATATTTACACGATCCTATTTCGTCATAGTTTTATTGTAAGCGTTCATTTCAACCCAAAGAATTATTTATATAAAGTATTTCAAAAATATGAATGTATCGAAATCAAGTGCTATCTTGATAACATCGTGCATCATTAAATTTCAATAAAATAAATCGGTCATATTAAAAAATGTAATTTGCGTGAGGTCACAGCTAAATTCCTTTGAATCATAAAAGAAAAAACCTTAAAGAAGTAGGAATTTCACTTGTATTCCTACACACTGTATCAAATTCTTTAGCTTTCAATAGTTATATTTTCAATAGTTATATTTTCAAAATAGTTATATTTTCTGGTGTGATTTGATATTTTATTCTTTGCAAATTTACATTTTATTTAACCTTGGAAACATTGATCTGTGAATCATGCATTCTGTATAGTGCCACCAGACATTACCTTACTTACACTAAGAAAATATGGTACATGTATGACGATTGCTGACATTTCAATTTTCTTCCAGGAAGCAAAAAACATGCATTTTGACTGCAGTTTCAGTTGTAGCTGGGCTTTTGTCATCAATCATACTACTATTATTGAGGGCTCTCTCTAGACAGCATGTTATTGTATATTCATTATTCCGTTTGTTTGAGATACAAGAGGAGGGCATGGTACTCCAAAATATAGATACAGGTAACACCTACCAGGCTAAATGTACCTCCCTTAAGTAATGAGCCCATAACAGCTAGGGCTATGGTTTTAAACAAGCTTAAGTGTTTATCAAAGATCACTGTAAGTTGACCTCAACATTTTATTCTTAAATTTTTATGTATTGATGGGTAACTGTCTCATTGACTTTTACTCCTACCCTTGTTTAAAAATAATTTCATGTTTAATTGTATTTAAAAACAAGACACAACAACATTGTACACAAACAGATTCAGTTGTGTGCATGATTTAACTAACAAATGTTCACCTAATCCCTCAAAGGGTCAAGACGTGATCGCTTTAGCTGAAGAGGCTTATACATTTACATTCTCTAATATCAATATCAGTGTTGACATACCAGACATATTTTTTATTGTAACGGCCAAACCAATATCTACCAAATCCTATCCCAAGAAACGTTTTATCAAACAATTCAAATCCTATATAAGAAGCATTTTATCTTGTCAAGCTTGTATGACGTATTTTTGTTGATTTTTCAAAGAAATTTTCTGTATCAAATACCTATAAAATATTTGTTGATTTTTGGAAGAAGTTTTCAGTATCAAATGCCTATAGTATATAAAGTTCAAATTATTCACCTACATATTTTTTATTGTAACCTGAACAAACCAATATAAAACAAATTCTATCCTATAAGAAGCATTTTATCTTGTATGACATATATTTGTTGATTTTTTCGAAAAACGTTTTCAGTATCAAATACATATCATAAATAAGGTTTAAATAATACACAGACATATTTTTTATCGTAACGGACAATATCAAACAATTAAAATCCTATAAGAAGCATTTTACTGTATATGACATATATTTGTTTAATTTTTCAAAGACCTTTTCAGTATCAAATACCTATCATATATAAGGTTCATACCATACACGGTTATATTTTTTTTTTATTGTAACAGACAAACAAATCCAAATCCTATAAGAAGCATTTTATCGTGTATGACATATATTTGTTGATTTTTCAACAAAGTTTTCAGTATCAAATACCTACAATATATAGCATATATAAGGTTCATATCATACATGTACCTAGTATAAATCATCTTTCATTGTCCAGAAAACTTTCTCAAGTACTCGGTATTGAGGCATAAGACCCTTATAAACATACAGGTAATCAAACTTTATTATGTTATAAAAGTTAAAATATACCAATCCATATCTATAAACAAGTTTATATCTTTCCCATAAAAATTTAATATAATGTTTGACTCTTGTCCTGTCACACAAACCATTGAGTGTACACTGATTTCCCCCAAGATAGATATATGAAATTCCATTGGCGCTAAAACTAATCAAAGACATTTCAGAACTTTCAGGACCAAATAACTTATTTAAGCAAAAAGTCAATCATTTATAAATGTAATTGATTCAATTTATTTCAAAGTTAAAATTATCTGTTTAACTGAAATATGGACAGTGCACTTCACATAAAGAGTAACTAAAATTTTAGGTTATTCAAAGAGAACTGTAGAGTATACCAAAATAAACATTTGTTCGACTTTTTCAAAATAATCCTCCTAAATTATTCATTCCTTATCTTTTCACTATTATTCTCGCATTTCATCCTTTTTATTCTATGTCCATTGTCATTTTTTTTCCAAAAAAAGAAAACGGAAATGTTTCTAGTGGGAACAGCTGAAACCTTTCAATCTACTTGTTATGTAATTCATTGTCCAGTGACTTACTGGTCTGTTTGACCCTTGATTGCATATAATCTGACATAATAGACTTCTCTGATTTTTTTTTCTTTTATTTGAAGATTTTAATAGTCAAAGATACAAGGAGATATTTGGTAAGCATAAAAATAAGGTGTCACATCAAAATTTCTGTTAAATAAATATCAGATCCCATACAACCTTAGATTAATTGTTGGTGATTATTGCCTCTTTCCTCACTCTTGGCTATTTGGTGGAGGCCAGTTTTTATTGATAGGGGATGCTGAAGCAGGTAATCCTAGTAAATCAATGTGAATGTTAAATGAAGCAGGCAGGCTTCAAGGATTTGAACTCCCAGCCTTAGTTTTGACAGGATATAAACACAACATTAGGCCATCTCAAACCTACCACAATCTAGACAAGGCATGTGAATTCAATAGTAAAATTGAGAATGGAAATGGGGGAATTTAACCACTGCACCATACTTAATTAAAACTTGTGTGTTATGTTATTTTGCACAGATAAAGTTGAAATGATATCCTGCCAAAGTGTCCTAATAAAGTCTCTTACGTAACTTTCTTCCTCCAATGTAAGTACTTGAGTAATTTTAAATAACTGTATTGTACAATTTTACATACTTATAATGCACTTATGACTATGCAAGTACATAAACTGAAAAAAGAAAACCTTCATTCAAAGTTTGAACAAATGACTCTCTCACAGAAAATATAATACCGGTATTGTAATACATATTATTGAAATCTGTAATAAACCAGATCGAACAAAAAGTTTTTTATGAGTAATTTTGTAATATTATACGTCAGGTTTACTTTTCGTCAGTAAATTAAATGTACTTTTACTTTCACTTTCACCAATGATGAATGTTAATCATTTTAAGGGTAAGCTTTTTACCAGTGGATAAACATTATATCATGCTACACCTCTATTAATTCTATATAATCTATAAACTTTCCTAACAAACAACAACCAACAACAAAACAGTAAAACAGTAAAACTAGGAACAATTCTAACCATACTTTCATTCTGGCCATTCCAACCATTTCATGTTCTGGTCACAATGTTCTGTTGAACAAAATTATAAATTTATCTATTCAGTCAGCAAAGATACTAAAAAATCGCTTACATGTGTCAGATCTGACACTTCTGAAAATGCATATAGCGATTTTTGCATGCATTTTTGCAGCGCTGAAGTGTATGCAGATATATGTCAAAATTTGTCAAAGTTCAACAGGACTTTTCAACTTACGGTATTCTAATAACTGTTGACTTTTGTGAAATCTTTTCAAAGAAAAACTAACACCTGCATAGCAAAATGAGCAGTCTTATTTATATAATGAATTGGGTTTTTTTTTAATTTTTGTGCTAAAAAATTAGTTACACATATCACTTGAATTGACTGCATGAATGCATGTGCCATTGATACAAAAACACATGTTCCTGGTGATATAATCGGATTAAAATGCAGATCCTGCTTTAAAATGAAAATAACACATTATCAATTTTATGCATTCGAAGCACTTTTGAGGATTAATTTTCATCAGGAAAGATCAAACCAAAAATAATTGTAAGTTAAGGATGTACAATTACCAGCATCAGTAAAAAGGTAAATAACCAAAAGGAACTGAAAGCAAAGCATAAACACTGAATTTTTATTTCAATCGAATTGCAAATTTTTCTGCATTTATATAAAATTTCATGACTTCCTTTCATTTCACTAGCAGTGGTAGCATATTTTACAGTCTGCACGATTAGCCACTAGTCCGATGCCCCAGACTAGTAAAATTTCATTCAGTCTAGTAAACATTGTTTGGACAAATAAGAAAAATGTCAGAATATTGGTCCTGGGACTAGTAGTTGAAAAAGTTTCCGGTGCAGACTGGCATAAAGACATCCAGGCTTTGACTTGGAAAACTCTCCTCCTTACATGACGTGTACAACAGGTTTTGTATAATTGGTATTTTATTTCTAGGGGCCAATACCTATTCTGGAACATGTCCTTGATTTTAAAATAGAGACCTACATTTACATGATATGCATATTATATTTACTTGTAAGTCTATTAAGCTGGGACCTGCTATGCAAATATAATCCTTTTAAAGATTAAAACTTTCTGATACATAAAAATAATATGGCCATTTTATAACTAAATGGTCAAGTTCTCATAAACAAAACACCGCTTAACACCAATACCTGAACTGACCTTCAAAGGACATATGTAATTAATCCTAGTGTGTACTTCAAATGAAAAATGTCAATATAGCAAGAATCAAACAATACATTAAACACACTTTCACTTGAAGCAATAATATTCAAAGTATACAGTTTCTTATTTGCAGACGACACTGAATTCGCAAATTGATTAGCACTATCTGCAACTGTTATTATGAGGACCAGCAATAAGATACAAAGCAATTTTCCTTTGAAATTTTAGAGAATTGAGTGTTGATTATAAACAGATCTTCAGTTTTTTCACTTCTTTTTAAATTGTGGCAATTTACAGCTTGACATTTTGCTGAGATACCTGTAGAGGTTTTTTACATCCCGGCATTGTCATAAACATTAGCAATGTCATAATTTTTAAATTATTATGTCAGAGTAAAAATCATTGGTCACTTACACCAAATGACTTAAAGGGAAACTTCGCAAAAAAATGAAAATTTTATATTATGTTTATTTGATATAAATAATCATATATTCATTAAAATTATTGTTCAATTCTTCAAGATAAGTGATTAAAATTAAAATTAAAATCCCACTATCACTTCTCGACTTATCGCCATTTTGACGGCATCTCCGATACAAATTGTCACGTGATGAGTATATTTGAATAAAATATCTGAATACCACAAATCCAAAAAACAAGCATGGCATATCGTATATTCAGTATCAAAATGACTTGTCAAGCGTACGGATGTTCAACTCGGAGTTCACATGGCATAAGCTTATACACATTCCCAGATCCTGCAAAAAAGAAAGAGTTGTACCAGACGTGGATGATTAACCTTAACATAACACCAACCAGCTTCACTCACAACAAGTTCAAGAAAGTGTGTGCAGACCATTTTGAAGCATCTTGTTTCCATGGAAATTTGATAGTAATTATGATTTTTTTTCTCATGAATGTTTCTATTGCTATTTCGTTCCAAGCCTGGTTGAAAGGAAATTGTCAGATTAATATAGTTCAGTATTTCTGCATTCATGCATTATTAACAGATTTTGTTGTTTACAAGTAGAAGTTTAGTACACGGATAAAAAGTCACAGACAAAAAGTCACAACAAATTTGTTGATAATTGTTGAATATATACAGGAAAAAAATCTTCAAATATTATATTATTTATTACATTTATTACATTTTAAATTTATGAACTTGTTTACAAGCCTTAAAAATAAAAAGATATTTGATTTCAATCAGGCAAAGGATATATATATTTGTAGGGACAATGAAGCCATTTAAGGTACCTAGCCACTTTGGCATTTTGATTTTATAACAATTATTTGATGTCATTGATATTTATTTAATAAATAAAACTTGCTTTAAAAATAATATTTCAAGAACAAACCAAAAAAGAATTAATTAATTTACGTTTTCTCGTTTAAAGCAAAATAAACTCGAAACTGAATTATGACGTTTTGTTCTGTGACTTTCTGTCGTAAATTCACAAGTTCAATGAAGTATATATTTTTTAGGTACAAAAAACTTTATGTATACATCATACATAAAAAATTACGTAAATCATTTAAAAGGTCATTTGTTTAATATAATAATGGTTTAAAAATAAGACTTTATTTACATGTAGTATAATTACAGATGCTGTTTACCCCCCCCCCCCCCTTTTCCTTTTCCATATTGTGCCATATTTAAAGGTTGAAGAGGTGATAGGTAGATGGGAGCATATGTCTTCCCCGATTCGTGTGGAAACTTAATAGATCTTACCGCCCCCTTGTTATGCTTTATAGCTGTCTACTAGGTCAACGCAGTTGTGTAGTCCTACAAGTTAAGGCTAAGCAGTTTCGAGATATAAAATGTCGACAGGTAGGCTAACGAAATTTGTAATGATTTATGGTCAATCGTAGGAGTATTTTTTCTTCCTAAATTTATGATAACAAGATAAAAGATAGGAATACATCTAGTGGGGCGGACACTAATTTGGAAGTTGTAAAGGCTTTAGACTTTTCGAAATGCTTGCCCCAAAAAAAATCTTTTATCTGTAATAGATTTTATTCATTTCGGGTACTTCTATTATGGAAACCGACGATCTTTTGCCAGAGGTCGTGTATTAGGGTCACATTCAGGTATTCTAGTGACTTCCTGCGGGCTAATAAACTGGTGACATTACGCAATTCAGGTACATGCATCGCTTCCCAGCTGTTTGACCCAGGTGTGCACAGGTAAAAGTGCCATCGAAAATGCTGTCAGGTGTATTATACATCCTGTTAACAATGTATGTCCCTAACCTGATTGAAATACACAAAGCCGTCCAAACATGAAATTAAGAGTTTAAAATTTATATCTACAGGCTGATTAATTCTGACATGACTTTTTTGTGCAAAGACAGAAATAATAAGACCGTTAATTATTAATTTTGACTTCAGTTTCAAAATTCATGTATAGAAGATTTACTAGTACTGTACCATGTAAAATGATTTTTTTTTCAAATTTCAATTTTACTTTTCGGGGGCGGATCCAGCCATATTAAAAGAGGGGGGTCCAACTATATGTCCCACTTCAAATGCATTGATCGGCCAAGAAAAAAACGGGGGTTCCAACACATGGAACCACTCCCCCTGGATCTGCCAATGCTTTTGTAAACAATAACTTACATAATGTATTGTCAGCTTGTTTTATTTTCTTATCAAATGTTTAATTTACGTTATGCGGTCTTGAGTTGTGATGAACAAATTAAGAAAGAAAAAAACATACTGCATCATTTTACAACATTGAATTTGTTTGGAGTAAATCCTAGAGAATTTAACCGAGAGATTATGGATGACTATCTTTCATACTTTCTTGTCCTATTTCCGATATAAGCGGGCGCATTTACGAAATATTTTGCCTATTAGAAAATTTGCGTTTACTTGTATGTGAAGAGACAAGCATGCGCAATTATGACACGAAGATGATACTTAGTTCGTGGCATGTCTCTAGAACGTGCGGTAATCGTTTGTCTTCCTGTACATGTATATTCAATTATTTAAAGGAGTTGTCATTTTTATCAATATAAGATTTTGAGAACACTAAAACACTACCGCGAAATCGCTGGCATTTCAAGCTTTTAAGCTGTTGTAGGATGATTTATTGTAAAAGATTTTATGTCTGGAGAAAAGGTATCAAAAGCCTTCTCCATTTTTGCCAAAGTCCGTTATTTGTTTCCTTTTCTGTTAAATTCCATTATTTTCGACTATCTGACACTAGACCACAATTACTCTTCTCCTTTGCTACAATGGATTTCTTGGTAAAAGTCAAATTAAATTTTAAAAAATGCACCCCTTCAAACATGAAAGTTAGTGGGAGGGTTGGGATCCCGCTAACATGTTTAACCCCGCCACATTATTTATGTATGTGCCTGTCCCAAGTCAGGAGCCTGTAATTCAGTGGTTGTCGTTTGTTTATGTGTTACATATTTGATTTTCGTTCATTTTTTTTTACATAAATAAGGCCGTTAGTTTTCTCGTTTGAATTGTTTTACATTGTCTTATCGGGGCCTTTTGTAGCTGACTATGCGGTATGGGCTTTGCTCATTGTTGAAGGCCGTACAGTGACCTATAGTTGTTAATGTCTGTGTCATTTTGGTCTTTTGTGGATAGTTGTCTCATTGGCAATCATACGACATCTTCTTTTTTTATAGTAACTGCTTATAGATTATAGACCATTATTATTCTCATAAAATATGCTTCTAGGACAATCCATCAGTGCTTTTTCTTTTGTAGTAGCATGATACATTTCCAATATTCAGTTTCATGGTCTTGTTTGTAAAAAGGCAGAAGGTACCAAATTCGATCATATTCAGTATTAAAAAACACACTGACAACGTCATAGCAAAAAATAACCAATAAACGATCAAAAGACAAACAAAGAGATAAAAAACACATCATAGAAAACTGGTTTCGGTTGCACAACAAGAACCCCACCAACAACTCGGGAGGATCTCGGGTCAAATCATTTAAACGCTCCGTGGTACTGTGGTTTACCAAACCTTCATGTTAATACAACATGCAATCTATAAAGTTAGACCTCAAAGTGAAATAATTCATAGATAGGTATATTAATACACAAATAATGAAATGAGTCTGAAACATTCGGTGAAATGTATTTTCAGTGACACATTCACCCAATTTCATTTTTTCAACAAATAGCGTAACTTCGTGGCAGCAGAAACTTTCCGCCGGCAATGGCATGACTATGCAGTTTGTACATGAACACCAATAAGTGTCAAACTTGCGAGGGTTATTTATAATATCCTGTTGTCTAGAATTTTCTTCAGCTTCAATTTGTTGGAGTTCTTCTTCAGTGTACTCCGGTTCTAATATGAACCCAAATTGACCACACTCGTCAAAATTTGTCTCACTTTGGGAGCTGGATACACTATCAGAACTTTCACTCTCTAAACTAGACATTTTTGCTTATAGTATATATTTATTTAAAGGGCTTATATATAAAAAAAAATTTCTTTTTACAAAAACAACCACGCTCCAATCAATTCATAAGAAAACAAGAAATTGAGAAAAAAGTTAATTGATTAATTTAATTCGACGTCTTTTGATCTTGTTTAAAAATAAGGTAGAAGTTATTCCTATAAGTTTGATTAGCTTGTGTATTTATAACAATGATGATTCCATTATTGAAATTCCAGGTTAACCAAACAAATCTCTGGGTATTCATGTTAGATTTTGAAGGCCTCATAAATTTTTTCAATTAAATTAATTCAGTGTTTTTTTATTTTTTTTTTTTCAACAAAAAATATTCAGCGTCAATAATATATTTAATAAAACTGAGCTCATGGAAAATATTAAGATTCACCCGTTTATCATTCATACGAAATGTTGTTCACACCTAGAAAGGTTAACCGTGACGGCTTAAATTCACTGAGTAAAGATCAAAAGATACAAAATGCTAATCTTTTAATTAACTTGAATTTAACCACGCATTCAACAGGTAGTCACTATGTGTCAAAGTACAATACACATTGTATTTGCGGGGCCGTATTTGCACACTACAAATGTACTAGCAGCACATATTTACTAGCCTGACGTAAAAGGTAAAAAGTACAAACATGCATTTTTAAAACACTATCAGTTATACATGTTAGTTCAAAATATCCGTCGGAAAAAAAATCATTAAAAAAATATTTTATATGATTTACTTGTATCACTATAATCATTTAAGAAAATATTAAAATATAAATCGTACATTCTACTTTCAAGCTGAGCGCTGTTCCATCTTAATTATTAGTTGGTTAATAGCTACACCAAACGTCGTCGATGCGCTTTAAATAGCGTTATAAGATGATTAACGATTAAGATTTAAAATGAGATTATTTCCACTCCCGGCATGCTTAAAGACTTAAACTACGTCACATAAGTCAGGAAGTTCGAAGAAATAAAATTAATAATTCTTAATTTTCTCCTTTATTGCTGTTCATATCCAGATAAAACTTGGTGAATATGTTTTTTATGGTATTATGGACATAATTAGCTGACAAGTAAAAATTCGCGAATTATCCCTTTAAGGTTAACCCACCTAACTCATTCATTAACAAAATAAAAGAAGAATGTGTAGGGGGATACGAATTGACCCAACTCAAGCCTAATTTCAAACAAAATTGGGACGGCCGCAAGGAAGTTGGACCATCAAGGGTTACGCTAAATACTTCCTTCATCTTATAGTGTGGCCTCAAAACCTATAAATTGGTTTATTGTTAACAAAATATGTTTCTGTATCCCTAGGTTGATGTACCTTTTGACATTTACCCAACATCTATATTACAAGGAATGTTTATGAATAATTTTGCTTATCAGAAAATGTTGCAAGGTTCCAAGTTTAAGATATTTAAAAAGATGCTACTATTCATTTGGAAATTCAGACATCAAGCAGTAAATCTTGCAATCTCCATTTTAATGTTACCAATAAAATTTAGACCCAGTTTAAGTGGAATACAAGGAATGGATTGATGTATGGAATTTAATCTCTAGTACTGAATAACCTCTAAACAAAACCCTACATGCATTATGAAAATTTATTTAAAAAAACATTAGGTAGAAATGAAGTATATCTTTCTTTCAAAATTTCTAAACCAAGGTATGTGAAATCTATCTTTTACTCAAGTGAAATATCAATGAATATAAAACATTTTTTTTAATTTGGAGTATTGAAATATTATTAATAACCAAATTCCAATATTTGTTTGGAAAACACCATTGAAGTCTTTTATAGTGGCATATCAGGCCAGGGTAGGTTGTTCCTCAGTAAATGAGGAACGGTAAAGACGGTAAAGAACAAGAAAACTGTTGTATCAAAGAGATTATGAATAATCAATAAATAATTCTTCAGATTTGCTGATAACACCCCCATGGTGAAATACATCTTGTTGGGTTAATTGATCAAAGAGTATAAATATTCAATAATGATTACCCAATCATAATATGAGATTGCAGTTTGGAGCAGAAATCGATGAACACAATTTTTTTTCTTTAACTTTAATAAGAAACATGCAACTGAGTTGTAAATTTTAAATACAATTTATTCTGTCAATAATTAAAAACAAAGGAAGTAGAAATGCAGACGATTACTTCATAAAACAGTAGAACAACAGCAGACGTCAACAATGTTGGCTTTTATTTTCAAAACATACATGTATGTCCCATAAAAACATTTCAAAGATTCAGAAGCAAGTTACAAACTTCTTCAAAATATAAAACGAGCAGACCACACATATATTAGCCATTAGTTATCGAAACATAAAAATACGTCCCATTAAAACATTGCAGTGCTTCAGTTGCTACAAACTTCTTCCAAAAATAAGCCTAGACTGATTCAAGCTATAGGACATCAAAGCTTTTAAACATGTGTGAAAAGGCATCAAGAAGTTTTTTTGGAGGTGCACTTAAGATCTTGATATCAAAAATACTAGTATTCTCAGGAGAAACCAACAAAATTTGTAACTTTAATGATGTCAACATAAACTTGCTAGACCAAGAGATCTTGATATCAAAAATACTGTTTTTCTCAAACTCAAAGAGAAACAAACAAAATTTGCAACCTTAACGATGTCAACTTAAACTTGTTAGTCGAACGACACAAATATTTGCTGACAGTTTATTCAAAACAGATCAATTATACATTATATTGATCAATTTGATCTATGTTACTCAATACCTGATGCATTTCAGGTGAAAACTAATTAATGTCTCAGGTAGTTATGACAAACATTATACAACACACTTTAGAATGGAATTTGATGAAATTGCTCTTTTCACATACATGTAATAATCAATTAGTACAATATTCATTCCGAAAATTGTCCTACTAAACGTTTAACTAAGCTTTCTAATAGTTCCTAGTCAGTTCTGTAGATCAGTTTGAATACATTGAAATCCCTACATGGTTTTTTTTTCATTTAAGCAGCTGGGCTTAGTAATCATTTTTCTATTTCTATTCAAAGTTGAAAGTATGAAATTAATCCAATTTTATAAAGATTTCAATGTGACATCAAATCATGAACGTACTTAGAAACTTGGATATGGGGGTACCAGCATAGAGATATATATTATATACTTTATTTACAAAAGCCTGTACATTGGAGATTAGCAAACAAAAGACATATTTGACCTCTGATAGTCTTGTGACAAAACATACTGAATATATTTTGAACCTTTACACAACAACATGCACAATCTTGATTTAATATTTCCCTTCAAGATATTTTGAATAAAATTCTATCTACATATATGTAGATATCGGCATTTAATTTTACACAGAAAATATCTCATCAGTTTAGTCAGCATTCACCAATTTGGAGAATGTCCAAAGAAAGTATACAGAAGTTGACATAAGTTTTAAATAAATTTTAACTGCACCTTCAAAATAAACAAGTATTTAAGACTTACTTGCTAGTTGCTGAATTTGCATCTGTATCCCTGCCCCCTTTGGTTTCCCATCTGTAGAAGTCCTGGGGGTGCCTGGTGGCGTGGCCCCTGAAAGGGAGGAGAGGGAGCCTGAGTGTCGTCTCTCCATCTTTCTTTGTGAGTTGTCAGTCTAACATGTTTCTAACTCCTGTGAATGCAATCATAAATAATATATCTAGGCTAAACATGCTAAATTGTTTAACACAATTGTATAATTAGTGCATGAAGAGTTCGTTTAAATAGTAAACTAGCAACCATGAAGTTTATCAAATGCCAATGTGTATACCCGGTAATTCATTGAATGTAATAGGGTCTCAATATTTTGAAAATAATGGAACGTAATCAGCTTAAAATTCAATATAAAAACACATGTTCTAATTTTAAAAATCGTTACATATTAAAATTACACAATATAAAACAGTGTATGCTTACATGCAAATACTTATAATTAAATACATACCGCCAAAACAGTGTTATGTGCAATAATGAAGTTATCAGACATAAATCATTTACCTGTATTTTCAAACATGTGCATTTTACAGGTAGACAAACATTAACAAATAATTGTGTGACAAATATATTTCAATATATGTAAAAATATTGATGTAAATAATAAATAAAATTCAGTCATAACACGACAGGATTATTTCATAATGGTAAAATATTTGACATGTTAAACATTCATCAAAATTTCTTTCATCCCGTTTACTTACGTTTGGCAAATGTTTTTACATCCAGTAGTTTAGATATATTCACTTTAAAATCATTCAATACGGTCATTGGCAAGGTGTAAATACCATTTACCTATAAATGGACGTTAATTTCTATATTGAAAATCATGTTCGAACACGATTATTGAATATCACCAATAAAATACCTGCTAGGGAAAATCTAACGGGATTAATAATCAAAATGCAAGTGAAACTAAAGATAAAGAAACATTTAAATTCTAGGGTAATCATGCCTTTTAAATTAGAGAATGGATTCAAATTATTACTTTTACTTCAGCTATTCCGAAATCATTTTAAATATTGTCCTTAAGGAAAAGATTCGAGTACCTGAATACAGAAATGCAAATTTGTCTTTCGGATACCAGCAACTGTTTGGCACGGATCCAAGCACACCTTTCGACTCTTACCACATAGTTATAAAAATTTACACCTTGTTAACTATGACTTTAAGAATTTTTCGTCAATACATACAGTTATCCTTAAAAAGTTAAAGTGTAAATTTCCTGCACATATACAATAGGATATTCATAAGATGTCAGAGCAGGTTAACACATGACCAGTATTCACTGTGTACATGTATATAATAAAATCCTTGACTGGCCAAAATAATTATGAAAATAATAAACAAAAGTAATTAACACTGGGCATTAATTTCTGGCAGGTCCACTGGGAAAATTTGGCACCTTCCAGAGTTGTCTCTGGATAATACATGTATAACCTGCTGTTAATATAACGAACATTAAATGCTAATCACAATTTTTATGTAGATCCTGTGCTAAATTAAGATCCATGCTAACAGATTCATATAAAAAATTCAAACTAGCAATCATGACCAGGATGCTTTCCAATATAACCTTTAAAACCTGTTTTTTTTAATAAGTCTGTTTTCAAATTTTTAAAAAATAATTAAATAGTGATAATAAATCTGATGTTATTTAAAGTTATTTTTAATTCTCTTTTGTAAAACTTTAAAAAAAAAAATTTTTTTGAATAAAATCGTATGACAATAATTATATTTTAAACTGTAAAAACAACTTTAATGGCTACTTATAAAATTACTTAGAATTTGACATTACAAAACAACTTCTAACATGTTACTGTTTACTACAATATCCATCCACAGGTATTTACTATCCCTTTAATCAAGATTTTGTTTATTTTCTTTATTCAAAGTAAACAATCATTTCATGGTTTATTAGTCACACTTCTATATAAAGTAGGTTTAATATTTAATTATATTAGCTAGAAATAAAGACAATTAAATATTTCATTATAATTCCCAGAAGCAAACAATTGTCACGTTTTTCATCGTATAAAACAAATTATTACACTTATTTTGTCCATGTTTTCAGGTCCTTTTTTATAAGTAACAAGGGTATTGATGCTAAAAAACAAACAGCTTCTGTCATTTTAACATCTACCTTGACAGCTCTACAGCTATCATGCATCCTTTGGTATTTACTTTCTATAATCAATATTTTATTAATAGTTGTGTTCAGTTTTGAAAGTAAACAATGATTTCACTGTTCATTAGTTTCACAACTATTAAACAGTATAAATTAATCTCTGTTATGTTTGACCTTATAATATCATAAATAAATTTGAAGTAATGCATGTTGTTTTCATGTTTACCCACTAGGGAACTTGTTTGATTTATCTGATTAAAATTTAATTGGTTTTTTTTTCCAGATATAACCATCATTTTATATTTACACCAAGGCATGATAAATGAAATTGGATACCTTGTATTTACCATGCTTTTCAATAACATATGGTTAAATCCCCTAAAGACCCCCACCTCTCCCCCCCCCCCGCCCCCCCCCCCCCCCTTTTCCTAAATTATTGAAAACTATTCTTCTGCATTGACAATAATATATTGACGTAAATTAGAAACAACCAACATAAATTTACATTGGGCTCAAAAGATTCTCTGCCTTCTGCAAATGTTCTGTATTTATTATTTCTTTCATCAATATCTTATTTATTTTTTCCATTGAAAGTAAACAGCCATTTCACGGTTCATTAGTCCCACTACTGAAAGGTATATTTATGATAAGGCTAATAACTTTTTAATTTCATGAATAACTAAATAACTAAATTTTAAAAATGTATAAGTCTTCTTTATGTCTCCTTTTAAATTAACAATGGCTTGAATTGGACATTTTGAAAATGGCTAACTTTAAAGAAAAGTTTCAAAGAAAATAAATTACCAAATTAACTTACTGTATAAAGTGTCTTTTAAATAAAGCAAAACAAAAACTAATGAAATGAAAGAGGAAGACAACAAAAACTTTGAACATTTTCACCTCCTGAATTCATTAAGGGTACCAGAAAAGACTATTAAATTTCTTAACATTTTCAAACATTTTGATAACTAAAATGTTTGGGGTGTAATCTGTCTGGATTTTTTGCTATTATTCTAATAATGAAGTGGTACTTTAGTACACAACAGTTTTATAGATTAGAACATGTTTATGTGATATAAATATTAACCCTGCTTTCAACTACCTAAAAGACAGAACCTGTAATTCAATGTACTTATTTAGGTACATGAACTTAGTAGCAAGAGGACACATCAACCTACCAGGACACAACAGACAGACTCACAACCCACATGTCCTCAGTTCTCTCAATCCTCAATGCTTCTGTGGAGAAGCTTAGCTGCAAATAGTTTATATCCAAATGTCGTACCTTTCAGGTTAGCATTCAACCTCTATACCACCAATGAAATTCACAATTAAAGGGGAATAACTCAAATTAACAGTCAATCAAATGTTTCAGGCTTTATTTTGGTGTATTTTGCCATAGGTCATTTACACACTTGCTGATCATACAGTTTTTGGTTATAAATAGTTCCTTTTAAGCAAAAATTGATCAAATTTTTATTATGGTCAGAACTCTCACTAGAAGTAGTAAATGATTAGAGAGATTGTTTCAATCAATTGCCATTATGCAATTTTGATATTGCCAAACATTATTACTGCTTGTAGTTGCAGTATGTGAATAAACATGTACATAATTTTATGTTTGGAGTAAGCCAAGGCTCTATGTTGAAGACTACTTTGACCTATAATGGTTTAGTTTTACTAATTGTGACCTGAGTTTTCATTGGCACTCATACCATATCTTCTTTTATTTATGTATATTTATTATAGTTCTTGAAATATTAGGCAAAACCTTTCAAATAGTAAAGAATAGTTTTAACAGGCAATATAAGGGGTCATCTGTTAGGCCATTTCTCTAATCATGTCTTTTAAATATTTTTTTTAAATATTGCCAATTTCTCCAAAACCATTTTTTCAAATTTAAAGTGATTGAAATGAGTAAAAAGCAATACCACATGACCATGTATGTATCCCTTACTTATGTAAATTACAAGCTTTA
Source organism: Mytilus edulis (assembly GCF_963676685.1). Classification (NCBI taxonomy): domain Eukaryota; kingdom Metazoa; phylum Mollusca; class Bivalvia; order Mytilida; family Mytilidae; genus Mytilus; species Mytilus edulis. The sequence goes on from NC_092346.1 coordinate 28,515,625, forward strand.
TAAATTTTGTCAATCTCAACTTGTTTAGAAAACACATTTTGTAGATTTTCGAGCCATTTGGTGGATTAGAGGTATGTGGAGTTAGAGGCAACACATGTTCTTTTATTAGACAGCAACCAAACATCATTAGTTAACCAAATCACATCTAGATGTCATCATACACTCATGGGAGGGGGGAAGGCAGGGTCCTTATCATGAAATCATGAGCTTAAAAACACGAAATCCAGAGGTCCCAAATTTAAATAAATTACATCCCAACATCCCGAAATTCGAAAAAAAGAATTCAAGGATCACGCAAAGGGTCAATCCCTAAATCCTGAGCTTAAAACATACAATCCTGGAGTCTGGATAAAGGTCCTTCCCCCTCACTCTTGCCGTCTTGTCTAATACCTATTGATCAGTTGATGAAACTATACATTATAGGCACCTGTTTCAACAGGTAAGAAGACAAAATAATTACCAGGTTCATAGTGATCACAAAAGCATAATACTGTTGTTTCCACTAATGTACTGAATAAAATATTGAATTGGTTGGTATGCAAATAATTTAGACTCAAATGCTTTTTTTTGCTAAAGCTTTACACTAATAGACTACAGACAAACGAGAGAACAGGTGTTGATCATTGTAAACGAGATTTGTTTAAAAAAAAAGGTTTTACAGAAATCATCCTGTCGTGTTGGATAATATGATTTGACATTTATGAAGGCATTTGAAAATTATATTGAGTTCATGCGTGTCTGAACAAGTAGTCAACAAGAAGTTAACACCATAAATATCCCATGACAACTGCTTCACCTCTTTGCTAAGGCGAGAAGGACTGTTTGTGATTGATAAAGATGACTGTAAATAAATAAATGGTCTACCTTTACGCATGAAAAAGTATCTTGTAATTCTTCGCTCACCAAATTTTGCGGGTGAGCTTTTAAAAGTTCCAATCACTAAAACGTTTTATGAAACACAATTCTGTTGATTTTCAAACATGTGCTTCACACTGATTATAAAGTACAAATCAAAACGGAACGTGACAAGGGAATCCGTAATTCATTTTGATGGAAAATATAGTTTTAGATATAAACCAAGGATTTGTATAGTTATATTATAGTCTAACTATACAAATCCTTGTATAAACCAACAAGATATTGTAAATATCTAAAATATAAAATATTGATGACACAAAAAATATATGCCATTACATACAATTATGCTTTGAATCTTTGTAATTTTATTCATTTAACCTTGATTTGATATTTTGTCATACATAATATATATTTATTTATGTGATGTAATATCATGTTAATGTGGGGGAAGACATCATTATACTTGTATTGATTTTCCTGATTTAATAAAAACTTGAAAATATCTATTTCTGGTAAAAGAAAGGTTTTTTGTGTTTTTTTTTTATTGTTTGATTTAATTATATTTCCTCTATTGATTTCATGAGAGTTCCTTTAGGGTCAATTAATTCATCAAAGTTTATAGGTATTTGCTTTTTTAATACATGCGCTTATACAGTTGTTGCATACCACTTCATTAGTTATCTCTCATAAGTTCCCCTCATATTTCAGAAAATGCATATTTTTTACTCGGTTTATACTAACACAAGCAACACGATGGGTGCCACATTTGGAGCAGGATCTGATTACTTTTCTGGACCATTTGAGATCATCCCCAGCTTTTAGTTGGATTCATGTTGCTCGGTCTTTAGTTTTCTTTGTTGTGTTTTGTGTGTTCTTTTGTTTGTCTAATGTTTTTTTTTCTTTTTTTAATGATGGTATTGTAGGTTTCTTTTGGACTTACGAACTTTAATGTGACTTTATGTCTAACTGGTATCTTTAGACTCTCTTTTAGGAATCATTCATGCTTTTGATATCATTTTCATGTTTATACAGAGGATCATAGGTGTTTTTCTTGTACCCCGGTAAGTTTTTTTTAAAATTCAAAGAAAAGGGTTGAGATATGAAACACTGATTTAACAGCCACCACTGCCTTATCCATGTCAGGAATCCCCCAAGTCAGTTTGATTAAAATTGAACCTCTTGGCACTCCAGTTTTCTGATTTGTCCCCTTGACGACATATAAATAAACGAGAGCAAGTTAGGGGTTGGTTTTTAATCTGACTGCTCCCAAGTGGCTGTCTTTTGTGACAGCAAAATGTGTCTTTTGTATTTTGAGAATTGGAGTTGGAGCTAAATATGTTATAAAAAAAGAGATAACAAAATAATTACTGTAAATTTAAAAATTATTGCATGCATTTATGATTGCGATTTTGTCATTTAAGACTAAGATGAGATTTTAATTTTTGTGATATTGAGAAAAATCCTGTTTGATTCATATAAAACAAATTAAAATGTGAGTTTAAATTATTGTGATTATAACCCTGGTGTATTTTTCACAATAATAAAAAAATCCCAATAATTTCTGAATCTACATGTAGTTGAAGAAAAACCTACAAAATCATGGCAAATAAAATAACAAGACAAACAACAGTCTACCACTTCATTTCATTAAACAAAATGAGAAACATGAACCCCACCATAAATAACAAGAGGCTGTCACAACGACAGCAAACCGGATTTATTAATATTTATTTGTGTCCTGGCAATATCACAAGAACCATTACTGATGAATGGTGAAAGTGAAAATCGTCAATATCAAATTTGACCTCCATTTTGTCATCAGTATCAACATATTAAAATTTGAAAAGCTTAGATTGAATGGTTCATGAGTAAATGCAACAACGTGAATGGAAACGCCATTTTACAATCTTTCAAGAACCATAACTCCTGAACGGTAAAAGTCAAAATCGTCATTATTGAACTTGACCTCTATTTTGCCATCAGTAACAACATATAAAAAGGAGTAGGTCCAGTAAGAGCCCATTTTGGCCCCAAAATATAGCAGTTTTACAAAGTTGATAAAATGTAAACTTTTAGTTATTCATTGAACAGTAGAATGTTTCTGCTACGTAAATATGGGCTATTTTTGACTATACAATGAACATGTATCGGGTACTAGCACCTTAAAGTCATGCTTAATTACTGAAATCTTCACAGTTCTAGCATTTTAGTTAAATTTTAGACGGTTTTCGTGTAAAACGAAAGTGGCCGCATTCGTGTTCATCCTTAATATTGAAATGGAAGTTGTATTTTATGATAATACATAACATATATAAAGGTTGAGGATGAACACGGATGCGGCCACTTTCATTTTTGACAAAAAACATCTGAAAAGTGCCATTTTTCTGCATATTTGGTTGATTTTTCATATTTGAGCTTCAATCGGATCGTTTTTAATGACTAAATCAGTTCAAATCTTTCACATAAACTAATTGATTCAAATGAAATAGACACTTAAGTGTTTAAAAAGTAGTCAAAATGTTTTGTCAGATGAACCTGAAATTTGAGGCCAAAATCGGTCCTTACCGGACCTACTCCTTTCAAAAGCTTTGGTTCAATGGTTCATGAGAAAATGCACAGACACGACTGGAAACACCATTTTTCAATCTTTCAAGAACCATAACTCCTGAACGGTAAAAGTCAAAATCGTCTTTATTGAACTTGACCTCTATTTTGTCATCAGTAACAATATATTAAAATTTGGGAAGCTTTGGTTGAACAGTTCATGCGTAAATGCTTGGACACGACTGGAAACTCCATTTTTCAATCTTTCAAGAACCATAACTCCTAAACGGTAAAAGTCAAAATCGCCATTATTAAACTTGACCTTCATTTAGTTGTCAGTAACAACATATCAAAATTTGGGAAGCTTTGGTAGAACAGTTAATGCAAGGACAACATTTGATTGCCGCCCGCCCGGCCGCCCGCCGTACATCCCGAAATCAATAACCGACATTTTTGTCACAAAAATCCAGTTAAAACTGGTTTTTATCTCAGGTGCTCTGGTAAGCAGGTTCTACTGCACATGGCTTTTTGTTACTAATGACTTTGATTAGTCTCATTCTGGGATATCTCAATTGAGGAAAAAAGAACAAGATTGTGGCAACGACAATATTTCTATGATCATCTGTAAATTAGATATTCCATAAAGGTCAACAAAATTGTACATTAAACTTTTGGAAAGAGGATCTCAACCTAACCACTAGGAACCTTTAGTGAAATAGCTTTCTTGTAAACATGAATTTTCTATCAAAGAAAATATAATGGAAAAAGCAAACTCTGGATTATTCTACCAATTCTCTTGAAAGTCTAATAATAACGTTTACAACTTTTTGATCTTGGTGTGACATATTTGTATAAACTCTCTATTGTTGAAGACAGCATGTTAACCTCAGTATGACTTTTAGTTACTTGTGTCATTGGGTTGCTGTCTCATAGATGTATGCACGGATTCTCTTAATTCATAATAATCTTGATAATACAAAAGAAATATCTTTGCTTCTAGAATAACTTGGCCAATAAAGGATAACGAAATAAAATAAAATTAATTATGACTTTTAATTCATTCATACTACCTAGGCTACTTGCTCTTATATTCATCAAAAAGGCCCAAAATTGAGCAATCTAAAGACCAAATGTATGTTATTTCTTTCTTTAATAATGGAATATATTTTCTAATGTACATCTCTATTCTTCTATTGTATTTTTGATTTCAAAAGACTTTACAAAAAAAGTTTAAACAAGTATAACTCCATAAATTTATTTCATTGAAAACTTTAACCTGTCCAAAATTGAAAATAACTGATACATTTGTAATAGATAATATTTGGCCTCAATAGACTTTAAAATATATTTCAAATATTAAGGTGGTACCTAACACTACAGGGAGATAACTCTGTCAAATCAGCAAAACGTTTTAGTTACTTTGTGTTGTGAAGGGAATATCATGCTTCTCAATGATCAAAATAAGTGTTTGTCAAAATGCTATATAACCAGTGTAATTTTTTGATTAAATGGTTGGTTCAAATTTTTTGAAATTTTTATATTTTTGTCAAAGGGTGTTGGGTACCACCTTAAGTTAACATAATAAATGTTTAGTAACAGTGGTCCAATTTAATACTGGGGAGTTTGAAAACAAATTTTAGTATCTAGTACTACTGTGGATTCATTTATTTTCGTGGGTATCAATTTTCGTGACTAAAGGAAAATTTGAATATTCGTTGAAATTTAATTTCATGGTTTTCCCAAGGTCTGCATACAAGTTAATAGAAAATTTGTTATTGCTTGAACATTTAATTTCAAGGTTTTGCTGAGGTCTGCATACAGTCAATAGAAAATTTGTCGTTGGTTGAACATTTAATTTCATGGTTTTGCTGAGGTCTGCATACAAGTCAATAGAAAATTTGTCGTTGGTTGAAAATTTAATTTCGTGGTTTACCGGTACCCACGAAATCCATGAAATTGCTATCCAATGAAAAACAATGATTCCACAGTACCACATTAATATCACAATATTTTTATCTTGTTACATTTACATTTTAGAGCTGTCCACAATCAAAGATATGTTCATTACATATTTGGCAGTGGCGGATCCAGGGGGAGGGTTCCGGTGGTTGGAACCCCCCATTTTTTTGGACGATCAATGCATTTGAATAGAGATATATTGTTGGAACTCCCCCCCTTTTTTTATCCTGGGTAAGGACCCCCCCTTTTTAAAATGGCTGGATCCGCCCCTGTTTGGTTATATTGTAAATTCATAAAATATTGGGAGGTTTCTATTAATGCAAGCAATGTGAATGGGTGAGTGTCTTAATAATAGGATTTTGATATCTGATACATACATATGCAATAAATTCTGAATTTACAGTATTCAAAAGTTACATATCATCTGAGAACATGAATGTAATAAGAAGCATAAAACAGTAACCGCAACATATTAGTAATTGCTTTTCGTCTAAACTAGACAGACACTATTTCAGTTTGCTCTCTGCAATCTTGTGAATTTAATTTTTCTTTCTTCAGTTAATTTGAAAGTAACATGGATTCAAAATTTATACATACCTGACAACTGTCACTATTTGCGGGGGATTTCCCCCATGGAGGCTTCCAAATTGAAATTTTGAAAGAGCAATTTTGTCAACAATTTTAAACAAAACTATTAATTTTACAATGACTTTCGGTTTAATAAAGTATTAAAAAAAAGCAAAAAAACAACATTAAAATGTATTTCAAGGTCCCGTTGAAGGTTTTTTAAGACTATAACAACCATCTTGCACGCAAATTCACCATGGGCATTTTGAAAAGTTGGCAGGTATGTTTATATTGAGATGAAACAAAATATTAATATCATTATCTCAGATATACAAGTCCTTTACCCATCATATATTGTTAAAAAAAATTAGGCTTTTTCCCTCAGAATTACACAGAAATTTAGATTAATCTGAAATGAGAAGGTAAGGGGAAGTAACTTGTGAAAATATGGCTTCTATGGGTAGGGGAGATAATTATCAAAGAACTGAATATACATCAAATCTTTCAGTTTTACACTTTTTTTACAAAAAATCAAATAAGAACAGTTTGATTATTCTTCCACTATTGACTTAGCAGGGGGTTTCCAATATTAATTCTAATACTATAAATATTTTTTTTTTTTCAATTCAGATTTGAAAGATTTTCCTGTTTATAATCTGTATAAAACAACTAAGTTTTGAATGAAATTATTCTAAAAAAAAATTTGAAGACATATTTTCAAAATGATTTTTGTAGGTAAATTTCAGATGACAATAGAACACTTTCCATTTAAAGACCATTAAAACAGCTAAATAAAATATGCCATATTCAATGTTCATATACAATGTATACAAATTGTCATTGTACGTGGAAAAATTATGAATCAGAAGTTTAATCGACAAATTGCTGTCTAGTATTTCAGAAGAGAAGCTTAAAAGAAGTATGACACTAGCAATGGAAGTTGGTGGTTAGTGATCACTATGTGCTGACCTCCTTCACACTCAACAGACAATAAACAGTAGTGTACAACACCACCATTTCATTAGAAGCTGAAAGATATTACATCCATACATAAAAAAAATCTAGTTCAAGATAATATCACAAATGTTTTACATTTTCATATCTCTATTAGCAATTATTAACTACACACTTTCATTCAAGCTGTAACTATAAGAAATTGTAAACTTGCATAATAAGTTCCAAGTTTAAGATATTGTCACAAATGATCAACATTTTTATATCTCTATTTAGCACCTTCAAACAGCACATTTTAATTCATGTTTAGCAGTAAGAATTTTAACCTTACATAATAGGATCAATGTTAAATATTATGTCACAAATGCTCAACATTTTCTATTTTTTATATCTCTATTAAGTAACTATTAACAACACATTTTCATTCATAGCTGGGTATGAAATTACAACCTTACATAATAATCTCAAAGTTATAAATAATGTCACAAATGCTCAACATTTTCATAAGTCTATTTTGCAACTAGTGGCCATGTACAAAATCCTTGCTGGTATGAGTTACTGAACAGTTTGTACCATTCAGCAGCGGCAGGGTTATCTCCCCTTATTTGTGCTCTCCTTCCGAACCAGTGATGTCTGTTGTGTTTTATCCATCCACATTCTAGTTTATTCCCTTGCTTTTTTGCCAATTTTAATGCCCTTATGATGGTTAATTTTGACCAACAATATTTCTGCTTCAGTGCTAGTAGGTAAGCATTCAAATGGTGGTATCTTGGTTTAAGTGTGACTACCTTCTTCACAGCAACTGACATTTTCTTGAGATCCTTAAAAAAAAGGAAATGAAATGGCATGTTAAAAAAAAATATATAATCTTCAACTGATATACAAGCCTTATCTAATAACTCTTCTACATTTTCACAAATGACCATTGCCACCTATCAATTTTAATAAATATGACTTCTGACCTTTTACCCACCTGTTTTGGAACAGCCCTAAATCTGAGTCTATGAAACAAGAGTTTATAGTTTGGGGTGGGTTTTTTTTTTGCCAATATCATGGAAAAGCATAAGTATCTTATAGGGAAATGAAAATCTTAGTTATCCTTTTTAAAATATTAAACTGAAAAAGATCCTTCAAACCAATTTGAACATAATCTATGATTTGTTATAGATTTTCCATGGACTGGCCAAATTTCCATAGAAAGTTTAATTTGAGCGGAGGAAATTATAAAATGTGAAAATTTTAGGTCTACAATAGGTAATACTGTAGATTATCCACAAGAGTCTATTTTCAACTTTATAGGAAAATTTCAAATTGGACAATTTCATTTATCAAATAGGTAAACAAATTTGTCCTGAACCTCTAAACATTAACACATACATCAAACTGAATGAAGATGGGCATAACATTAAAATATCTTATCAAAAAAACAAATTCATTTTGATGTAACTTATACCTCTGAAGCAGCTGTTAGTAACTGTTTCCATAGAAACTTAGGTTTTGTAATTTTACTGATACTAAGCGACATCAACATGATCTCAATCTTTCTGGCTAGGACATAGACTGATAGAAAATTGATCTCTCCAAGATCAAACACTTCCCAATAATCAAACCAAATCTGGGCACTTGACCACTGGTCATGTCTGCAGTACCTGAAAGTAGAAAAATTATCTCCCTTAGAAAGCTAACTCCTATTTTTATCATTATTCTAAAGGAGCTCCATGACATGTATACACCATTTCTTTGTTTTTATCTGGACATCTGTTTTGTTTCAGATTATGGCTTTATTAATTTTAAATTGGCAATTGAAGAATCACATTCAAATGTCAGACTTGGCTCAAGCCTGTCTGATTGTGGTGAAAGGCTGGTATTATTAAGTAAAAGGGGACCCTTTGCAATAACCAATAAAAATTCTTACATTACATACTTAATAATAGCTTACAGCCTTAAAGCTGTTCCAAAAAATTCTATGTCCTCCCCTGGGACAGCACTTTTTTTTAACCCATACTATCCACAGATATTAAAACAAGAATGTGTCCTAAGTACACAGATGCCCCACTCGCACTATCAATTTCCATGTCCAATGGACCGTGAAATTGGATAAAAAATCTAAATTTGCAACAAATTTAGAAAGATCATACCATATGGAACATGTGTACTAAGTTTCAAGTTGTTTGGTCTTCAACTTCATCAATAACTACCTTGACCAAAAACTTTAACCCGAAACTCTCACTTTCATTTTCTATGTTCAGTAGACCATGAAATTGGGGTCAAAAGTCTAATTTGGCATTAAAATTAGAAAGATCATATTATAAGCAACAAGTGTACTAAGTTTCAAGTTGATTGGACTTCAGCTTCATCAAAAACTACCTTGACCAAAAACTTTAACCTGAAACTCGCACTTTCATTTCTATGTTCAGTGGACCGTGAAATTGGGGTCAAAAGTCTAATTTGGCTTTCAAATAAGAAAGAACATATCATAAGCAACAAGTGTACTAAGTTTCAAGTTGATTGGACTTCAGCTTCATCAAAAACTACCTTGACCAAAAACTTTAACCTGAAGCGGGATGAACAAACGGACGAACGAACGAACGGACGAACGGAGGCACAGACCAGAAAACATAATGCCCCATCTACTATCGTAGGTGGGCATAATAAGTTAGGACAACACTCCCTTTGCATTTTGGTATGTTAAATACAACCACCCATATAATTTTTTGTCCTGCAATAACCTATTTCCTTTCAATTTGTAGACTTCAAAAGAGGTTTAAATTGCTGAGACACCCTATTCCTAAGAATGAAGATATAAACCCATAGTTCAATTCCAAAAGTTGAATGATCCCTCCCTGTGTTTTAAAATAGCCACCTACCACATTGCTATAGACATGGTAAGCATGTATCTTGGGAGCATATCATTGTAGACAGCATCTGCTTTGCTCATTAAATAGGTGGCAAAATCTAAACTGTCATCAAATGGTTCCTGAGATATATCTGAAATTAAAAACATTTTATATTACATATCAAAATCTAATTGCAAATGAGAATCAAAACTAAACCATGAAAGTAAGGTTGAATTCGGGTAAGATGACCCATGTCTGAATATGTTCACATTCCAATAATTACTTAGTTGAGAAACTTACATCCATATAGCACATATTGAAACACTGATCAAAGAACCAAGAAAAAGAGGTCAAAATATTTTGTACATAAATCAGGTTGATTATTTTTAGCGTTTAAATTATTTTACATTTGCTACTTTTGTGCCATTGATAGCCTTTTGTGTTATGTTTTGGCTCATTGTTGAAAGCTGTGCCATGACTTATGAATGCTTGCTAATGAATTATTTGGTATTTGGTGCAGATTTGTCCCATTGGTAATAATACCACATCTTCTTATTTTGTTTATTGACCATCAATACTTACTCCAGCTAAGCATGACCTCCATGTTAATGGCATGATACCAGGCTTGACCAACTGTGCTATACTTCTTCTTGTTATAGGATTTCATCTTCTGCATGATGTCTAAACAAGGAGTCTTTCTAGTTGTTAAAAATATAATTATTAAATATTTATAATTATATTATGCAGGCAGGTATCAGAAAGAATAAAAAACTAATTGACGTGGGCATGAAATCAAAACTTGTATCTCCAAAATGAATTATCTCCCCTTACACATTTAACATACTTTCTATACAGATCGTTAAGTCTAAAGACAGTAAGTTTTTTTCAATTTGATGAAGGAAACTGATATTTTGACAAGACAACAATTCTCAAATAAACTTAATTAATTAATCATTATTATGAAACAATTTCAGCTGCAATACATACTTATCAGTAAATAGTAATGTTAGTGCCATTAATGGATAAACAGTTCTGTTGATGTCAGTTTGTTTCATACTGTCTCCAATTTCTACAACAGCTGTACCTGGAATAAAGAGGAAAGGTGACAGTTTTCTTCATTACAAAATAACTGCTGCATCTTTACAAATCGTGTTTTGTGTTTAATATCACATTGCTAACACTTCCAATTTGAATCAAGAAACATTAAATTGTTTGGTTTGGTTTTCTTTGCTACAGAGTTTATAGCAGTTCAATCATAATTATTCCAGACCAGTTCACGAAGAAATTTATCTACTTAAGAAAAGTTAAACCAATTAAAATATCTCATACAATGGCAAGTATAAAATGCAATATTAATATTATTATTATTACAATTTTTCTATAGCGCTAAATCTAAAAAAATATTACTCAAAGCGCTTTACATCACATGTTAAACGAAATATACACACAGACAGTGATAAAAATATAAAACATGAACCCACAAAATAAATATTTAAGTGTTAAAACTTTTCTAGATAAAAGGATTAATAATGTGGAATAATATCTTTTTAAAACAGCATGCTTCTATTACACAAGTAAAAAACTTACTTCACTTTAATAAAACTGACTACTGACTTGAGAAAACATTTAAAAACTATGAACTTTTTGATCTTCTGTATACCAATTATTTAGTGGATTGTAGAAATTATATTTTATGAATTCTTGATCATTTATTTTGCATTCAAACCTATAGTTGATTAGTATTTGGTTAAAGTTCCCAATCATTTTTCATTGGAATATGCCCAATAAGGAGAAAAAATTGTTACTGCTGAAGATGAAAAAGTATAATCCTCCATTTTGCTACTGTTGCCAGACATAATTGCTGCTCATATTTTGTTTACCAGAAGAAATAGCTCGACTGATGTCTCCTTTCTCTAAACTTTTTAGACAGATATCAGAACAGACTTCAGACATCATAGCCAGGTCATCAGCTTGTAGTTCCTCACTTCTTGCTAAGCAACTAAAAACAAATAAAACTACATGTGAATACACAGGTATACAAGAATTCTAGTGTACAAATTTGTTCATTTTTTTTACATTACACCACAGAAAACTGGCAAGGCAAAATTGGAAAAAAAGTTGCTCATCTTCAGACTGATAAGGCCCATTATGGGTCGTCTCACTGTCTATATCATTCTGCTCAACTCTTAATAAAATTGCATATCACAGCTTTTTGACATCAAATACCTTGACACTGACTTACAGCATCGTCATAATGTTTGAACTGATGTTGATAAGTTTGACCCAAACTCATCAAGTAATCATCTGGTTTGCTGGTGAAACAAAGAAAACACTTCCAAATACAGCCCAATAAATCGATTATCAGGATATATGCATATTGAGATTGTATAATATCAGCTCAACATACTATGAAGGCTGCACTCACTCGACAAAAAGCTTAATATTGTGACTTGCAGCTGATATTTTACTATATCAAGAGCAAACAACATGATAATCTGAACTTAAACAAATTGCTGAAAATTCAAAATTTATTGCAAGGTTTTTATTCATCCAATTAATGCAACTAGGTGAGTATTGCAATTTAAGAACTCGCCTTCTGATATCTTATTCATATATGCAGATTTTTTCCTGAAATTGCAACAATTAATCTCACATTTTTGTCCATTGTTAAAAAATTCTAATAAGTAATACATACAATAATTTCTGAATTACAGTATTTTCAGAACTTATTACAAAAAAAATATTATTACCTTGCCAAAAATTCTTTTTCTAGTTTATCCTTCATTTTTGGATGATTGTACTTTCCACAAAATTCAATCATTACTTTGTAAGCTCTAATCATCTGGAAAGAAATAAGTTTATACTAAACATAAAGATAAGTAACCAACAGTGAGATTAAAACCAGGTATTCTTAAATGCATATTTGACCTAAAAAATTATCACCCCCAGTTTTTGGTGGGGTTTGTAATGCTCAGTATTTAATTTTCTATGTTGTGTTTTGATTTCTGTTTGTCTTTAATTGTATTTGCCATGGCATTGTCAGCTTGTTTTAAACTTGTAAATTTGAAAATCCCTTTGGTATATTTTGACTCTCTTTCTATACCAAACTGAAATTGGATCCTTTTTCTAAAATATTCAAGCATTTATATAGGTGTAATACCACCAAATCATGATACGGCACATCCGGTTGCATACGAAATTGCATAACAATTATGATTGACTGAAAGGGAACCGTTATTTGTCATACTCGGGGAACAGACCAAAAACTCAAGTTACACATAAGGGCTTATAGAAACTTCGGTGGAGACTGTTAACATTTATAGAAACAGTTCTTTCAGCTAAAACACTTTAATTGTTGATTTGACATTACATTTCTTTCATTTTTTCTGGGAAAATAATTACATTTGCTTTATTTTTTAGGCAAAAGATATCAAGTTTTGATGAAAAAAGAAGGAAGAAGGAAAATGGACCAAAACAGACCAAAACAGACCTTCAAATGAACTCTAAAAGGTGCAATAAAATTGTATATCATCTTAAAGTTGTCTTTTGTATCCTATTTAATTGTTTGAATGCTTAGATCATGAGTATATGATCAGATATTAGTCAACACTGCATTTTATAATGATACACTGAAAAAAGGATTTTTCGAAGAAATAAGACTGAAATCGCCGTAGGATATGACCTTACATTATAGTGATTTTCTCTGAAACTATAGATCTGACTGAAACAAAACTTGGCAGTTATGCTTGAAATAACTTGCAATTGGAGGGAAAAAAATTACATTAAGTTTATTTGACATTTAGGTGTTCTTTAGGTGTAATACCACCAAATCATGATACGGCACATCCGGTTGCATACGAAAGTAGGTCTAAAAAAATATTCCCTTGAATTTGACAGTTGTAGAAAATGAACCCTGCATTTCAATGCACTTAATTTTTTCTGAGTCATAAACATGTATGTTGGGTGTCTGAAAGCATCATTCTTTGTTTATTTGATGGTCTTATAAAATATTTTGGAAAGTTAAGGTTACCTAGTTACCAAAGCAGGTAACCAGTAAATAATAGTGTAAAAATTGGGTTGTTTACTTCCGGTGCTGGTTACTTTCTTATATGCAATGAAATGTAGTGTGAAATTTTCACTGTAGCACTGGACAGGATTAAACTTTATTCATGCAAAGTATTTCTTTGGTTGAAATAAAGGTAAATACTGTACATTTTTTTTAAAAGTGCCAATTTAACAAAGACTAATAGGGGAAAATCAATGGTGGTATTACACCTATAGAAGGAAAAAAACAATTTATTTAAGAAAATCTTATTTTATTTATATGTATATATGATATAAAAGAATAAAATATTTACCAAAATCAAATGAAATATACCTGATGTAAATTACTAAATCTGCCAGTAATTTTGATCATCTGTCTAAAACTATTGATAGACATCTTCCATTCTTCATTGTTCTCTTTTTCAAATTCATACAATTCAGACAAACAATATCCTTGTTCTACAGTTTTGTTCGTTGATGGTCTGTTTAAAATTAATATTGTAATTAATCAACAAAGCAAACATATCGCTTGAATCCAATCTTGATCATTCCATCAAAGAATTTGATTTAACAAGACATTATTTAATGCAAATAATGCATTTCTTTTTTCCTTTTTTGCTGTTGTGAAAGGAGTAGGTTCAGTAAGACCCCTTTTTGGCCCCAAAATATAGCAGTTTTACAAAATTGTGAAAATGTAATCTTTTAGCTATTTACTGGAAAGTAGAATACTTCTGTTACATAAATATGGGCTGTTTTTGACAATACAATGCACATATATCGTGTACCAGCATCATTAAGTCATGCTAAATTACTGAAATCTTCACAATTTTAGCATTTTAGTTAAATTATAGATGGTTTCCGTCTTAAATGAAAGTGGCCACATTCGTGTTCATTCATAATATTGAAATATAAGTTGTATTTGATAATAATACATAACATATATAAAAGTTGAGGATGAACACGGATGCGGCCACTTTCAGTTTTGACAAAAAACATCTGAAAAGTGACGTTTTTTGGGCATATTTGATAGGTTTTTCATATTTAAGCTTGAATTGGAACGTTTTTAATGACTAAATCAGTTTAAATCAGTTAAACCTTTCACATAAACTAATTGAATCAATTGAAATAGACACTTAAGTGTTTAAAAAGTGTCCAAAATCCTTGGTTAGATGAACCTGAAATTTGAGGCCAAAATCGGCCCTTACCGGACCTACTCCTTTATTTAATGCCATTGTCTTTCTATAAGCTTGTAGAGATGAATTTTACAAGCCTGAAAGCAATTTTACAAACCAAGGCCGTAGGACTTGTGGTTAAGCGTATAGACTGCATTTACCTGTTTTTTCAAGGGTAAAAGTGTAAGTCACTGCATTGATTAAAAGAGAAAATATCTTCATTGAAATAATTAACATATGAGGTAAAAGTCTATGTCACCACGTTTATTAAAAGAGGAATATCTTAATTGGAATAATTCACATATCTGTTCTATGATAAATATATGTAATAAATATGAAAATTAGAATATAAGGGTTAATAGAGATGAAAAATAAACAAAAGTTGTACAATTTCCAGTCGGCATGATATTCAGATGCAGTTCAACCTGTTAAATACATACAAAATTTCATAAATATCCTAAAATACTGATGAATTATTAATACTTCCACATATATGTCAAGAAATACATACTTTCTAGGTTTTGTAGAAATTCTAAGAAATTTTAGAAATATCCATAAGAAATAATATCTAGCATGAGTACTACAGTAGCTTTCTGGTTCTGCTATCTTTAACAATTTAGCAGCATGTCTAGTATACAGCAAGGCATCTTCCTTTTCTCCGGATACATACAAAGCCTACAATCAACAACATAATATATTGTATAACAAAAATATTATATGGAAATATTTGGGGCACAACTTGCCCAAATATTAAATTAACATCACCGTATTCAGTGGACATTTGGTATTAAAATTAGAAAGATCATATCTTTGAGAACATGTGTAATAAGATTTAATTTGGTTGGACATCAACTTAATCCTTTCAATGCTACACACACAAAAAAAGGAAAATGGCTGCTGCTGCTGCCGCATTTTTGTTGTTGTTTATTCATTAGAACAGTATCACTTTTATTATAAGAGATACAGACAAAATTAGTGCATAAAAATGCTCAGGAGAGCATGAACTGTAATGTTAAGCAATCATTTTAGTAAAATATTTATCAGGCTACAGACTAATTAACAGGTAAAAGGTGTAAATTATTGTATTTATGTTGAATTTTGAATAAAAGCTACTTTTAATCTTCATTTATTTTGTTGTTTTATCTGCTATATAATAAAATAGACACCAGTTGCTAGATTCCGTAGTGTTTTGCACCATACACAACGCATAATGTAATCGTGGCGCAAATAAGTTGCTCCATCCTCAAAATTTTCAGTCCACATCCATTTCCCCCCTTTTTCTACATATGGTAAAAATCGATCTAATCATATTTCCCACACGAATCAAATGTAATAAACACATTGAGATAACAGGAAACCTTTTCACTAATTCTCATTGTCAGTTTGGCAATTGAAATGCTGAAACATTTCCATATTTACAGCGTCATTTTCGATTTCCCCCATTAGCATTTGTCAAAATATTTGTTTTTATTTTCCTTCTACTGCATGATTTTACCATAAAAAGTCTGGAATTTTAATCACAAACAGGACCTTGTATATCCTCAATTCATACAAGGAAAAACAAGTGAAACTGCGAGCTACTGCTCACTGATGATACCCCCGCCGCAAGTGGATAATATTAATAGTGTAAAAATATGCAAGTGTTCGGTAAACAGGAAGTTGTCGAGTGATGAATCTGAAAACTCATCACACGGTATAGCTGACTTATATAAATCCTGAAACCAAATTTCAGAAATTCTTGTATTGTAGTTCCTGAGAAAAATGTGACGAAAATTTTCAACTTGGCTATCATGTGTAAAATCATACAAGTGTTCGGTAAACAGGAAGTTGTCGAGTGATCAATCTGAAAACGCATCACACGGTATAGCTGACTTAGATAAACCCTGCAACCAAATTTCAGAAATCCTTGTATTGTAGTTCCTGAGAAAAATGCGACAAAAAATATTCATGGGACAGACGGACTGACTGACGGACTGACGGACTGACGGAAGGACGGACTGACAGACTGACTGAAGGACAGACAGAGGTAAAACAGTATACCCCCCCCCCCCCTTTTTTAAAGCGGGGGTATAATTAGAGAGGACCGGCAAAAGAAAACCGAATGGTTTAAGAGTCTGGATGAAAAATCCATATTGTCAACGCGGCATATGATGTGAATTGCAGAGGCTGACAGCATCATCATTGCGACATATGTTGTGTATAGCTTTGAAAGGGTTAATCAAAAACTGTAACCTAAAGTGGGACAGACGAACAAACGAAAGGACAGATGAACCAACAGACACACAGACTGGAAAACATTGGAGGTGGGGCATAAAAATCTCTTATATTTGAATTAGTAATAAAACAGGTTATAAGATGATTTATAGAATATTCAATAAAAAAATAATCCTATCTGTGTTCCTAAAGGTAGACACTTTAGTAGAAAAGCAGAATAGGCCAATTTCAAAGTATATGGTTTGACCCATCTGTAATGTTTCTTAAATATATTACATGTATATACCTCCCCAAAAATTGTTATTCTGCTTTAAAGCTTTGAGAGAAGAAGTAAGTATGGCCACTCATCCTGTAAGTTAATAAAATAGAGTAACATACCTTTCCAGTAAGCCTTGCAAGCTTAGCATACAAAACATACAAATCATCATCTTCTTCATCCATTTTCTCTTTATCTATCATTTCATTAATTACTTCCTCTGCATCTTCTAATTTCTTCATGGCCTGAATTAAAATGCAATATTTTTATATCATTGTCTTTATTTTCAGTTCATATTTCTTAAAAAGTGTTTATGAATGGGAAAGATTTTGGATTCACAAAAAGGCCAAACAGAAATATTTTGCGAACTAAATTTAGGTGTCAGACCACCAATTACTCCCTGCAATTTAGAATGTATGTGAAAGTAGGCCTACTTGGACAAAAAATAGTGTATTTGATGTCATTGTTTACTGAAACTAACCAACAAATTGGCAGAAATGAAACTTTTGGTGAAAGAGAAATATATTCACACCATTTTTCAGCCAAAATTTACTTGTCTATGAGTTTGCATTCAATTGATTGATTGATTGTTGGTTGCTTTACGCCGCATTAGCACAAAAAGGCTATATCGCGGCGAGAGCTAATTCGAATATTTGCATTCAATATTAAAGGATTAATGCACTCCATAGTATACTTATTTAAGATTTCCACAAAACCAGGGGTTATTTTTAGTGATACCTCTATTCGGGACACCTCTTCTTTAAAGGTATGTTGGAAATTGGCATGTAGAAAGTTGATAACTGGTTTCTATGAAGTTAAAACTTAAGGTTAAATATTAAGAAAGTTGTGAAAATTGCAAAATTTTGTTGAACAGATTGGGACTCTTAAATCGCTGGTCTGACACCTAAAGATCCCTGAACTGGACATTATTTGAGAGATAATGTTTTTATTTCAACGGTTCAAAATTATAGAATGCTTGGAGGACAAATGAAACACGTGATGGATAGTTGTCTCATTGGCAATCATACCACATCTTCTTATTTTACATTAACTGCTAACATTTCACCTATATAATATTAAAGGTGAAAAAAACTTATATTTTTAATAAAAGTGACCTTGATCTTTGAAACTCAAGTTTACATCTGATTTGCTTTGAATACATTGATTACAGGACAGAGCAGCAGATGGAAAGATGGACAGAAAGAATGAACAGACAGAGTATTTATTATATGATCCCAAAAATATTTTTGACGAGTATAAATAGGTGTAAAACAGAACTTATATATTACTTTAATGTATTAATTTACATTTGATGTTTGTTTCATGACAATAGATGCAGCAGCCTCCTCCACCAATATATCTATTATGTTCATGTAATTTTGTGTTGCCTTCCTGTGATGATAGATCTGGCTATATATTGGCATTAAACTTTCACAGGCTTGATCTTGTGTTCTGTCTGATTCTATAGACTTCAACAATGTGGGAAGGAGCACGCTTACATCCCTACAACAACAGAAAAAGTTTTAAAACATATTCAATGATTTTGTCCCAAAATACACTCAAGGATGGATTTTTGGATAGAGGATAATGAATAAAATTTTAATACAACTAATAAAACAAAGAAAAAATGTCAAGAAAATTATAAAGTAGTCCGAGATTCATCGGCAAAAGGGTTCAAAAGAAAAAATAAGTAAATAACAATACTAAGTAAAACTCACTGTATCTGAATACCTTTCCTCCTGCCCCTTACTCTCATATAAGATTCAGCATCAGCTATAGCTATATCTTCAACTCTATTAGAACTTCTTCTTCTACTGTGATTTCTATCTGTAAGTAATGAATTCAAAAATAAATATGTGCAGAATTATTAAGGCACTTCAGTGTTTTTACCTTTACCATTTGGATCATAGTGAAAGCTCTTGACTGGAAATAACTTTTGTAGCAAATAATCACATTGGTTGAAGGCCATGTAAATAAGCCAAAAGATGTTTATAAAATATGAAAATGTTTGTAAGTAAGGTGCATCTGAAGCCTTTTTCTGGAATAATATTCACTAGAAATGCTCAAAACCAACAAAATGTAGAGCAAAGTATAAATACTTGAGGTCAGACAAATAACCAAAAAAGGCTAAAAAAAAGCCAAAATTATTTAATAGCAACTTTGCATTACCAAGTTGGAATCTGTATTCATTCTAATAATAACTTTTGTTTCCATTGGTTTGGACCCATCAAGATTTGCATAGAGAGCCAAGTGTCCACAAAATAAATACAAAACCAACACATGTGGGTAATTGCTTATGACGCCAATCTTAACTGACTAGGATTACCAGTTTTCCTGCAGTATGTTGTTTGATTTCTCTGAGCATTCCTGTTTCCTCCACCAGTAAAAAGTAGTCTCTATAAGTGCTGAAAGTTGAGTTCAACACCAACAACCAATGAATCAACAAAAACAACATAAACCTACCTTTTTCCTCCTGGTTAAACTTTGGAGGAGGTCTCTCCAAAGCATAATATGGAATATCCTTCCTAATCTGATCAGCCTGTTTCTCAAGATAATTAGCAGCACTAGCGTGCAGGGTTTTTCTCTGACTCTCCATCAGTATCTTATAACACGTCTCCATCAGTATCAGATTAGTAAACTTCATCAGGTTACAAAGACTTCTATCTATATGTTCATCGTCTCTTGGACAGTAACATTCCATAATATCATATTCCTCGTCATCTTTGGAGAATTTGTTATACAGAGGGTTGTGTAAGTTTGCACATTCAAATATTCCTGTCTTTCTGAGAACTTTGAAGGATTTCCTAGCTTTGATTCGGTTGACGTTAGGTAGAATGCTCTCTATCATATCTCGAGGAAAGGTCTCTCCCAATACTGAGGCACATTTGACAATTAACTGTTCTGTGGCTCTCATTGAATCTATCTTTGCAGTAATCAGATCTACAATTTTGAAGTTTGGAAATTGAAAAAAATTTCAGGTTGATAGACAATGTGACCACAACAAAATGGTAAAGAATCTTAACCTATTACAGGATGGATGGACGCATCGAGTTGTTTAAAGGTATTCAGTTATTAGCAATATATAAATATATAGGTGCATTCAGTGATTTCGTTTTAAACTTTAAGGCCACACCAATTTAATTTCTTGTTCTACGGATTTTTGGACTCCAAAATATGGGGCGAGCGAGCGATTTGAAAATTTTAATAAAAAAATATTTGATTTGCAAATTTTTGAGGCGAAGCTTGAAAAGTAAAGGCGAGCGATTATAATTTTTTTTTTGTAAACATTAAAAAGTAGATTTTGACAATATTAAAACTTGATTTATCACTTGTACGTTGACATTTCTTTAATTTCTGATGTATTTTTTCCCTGTTCACCAAGAAAAAGTTACATCTGGTCTATGTGTGTGTGACTGACAATGAGACAATTCTCCATTCAAGTCATAATCAGTTTGGGGGCAACCCCTTAATGTTATAAATATCCCTTTTACATGTTTTATGAGGGATCAATATAAGTTATAATATATTTGTTTGTATAAAAGAGCTCATATTTTCTCAAAGAACTATATATCTATCTGGTATTAAATGGTCAAAACATGTCCAAGAATTTTGTAATATTTCTGGACTTTAACCATGTTAACACATTTACTTTAACAGTTTAATATTATTCAAAATAAGTGGACCCCTCTTTTAGAAAAAGTTGTTTAAAATATGATGCAACTCTCCTCTTTTTGAGTACAAAATTCTAAGTTTTCAAAGGTTTTGTATAGAAGAACTATACAAATCCTTTGTATTTCTGTTTTCTTTTCTACATCAATAAAATGACCCCATATCTGAGGAAGGGTTGTTCTCAACCTGATAATAACAAACACAGGTCAAAGTACGGCCTTTTACACAGGGCTTTGATACAGACCAAACAGCAAGCTATAAAGGACCCCAAAATTATTAGCGTACACAATTTGAACAGGAAAACCAACGGTCTAATTTATATATATATCCAAACAGGAAAATACCAAATTATGAACAACATCAACAAACGATAACTGCTGAACGACAGGCCCCTGAATCAATCAGGACAGGTGCATAAACATGCAGTGGCTATAGATAGTTTTGTTTCGCCAGCATACAATATGATTGCAGTTGAAGGCAAATCCTTCAGAAGTTCTTCGTACTTTATTCTAACAGCGAACATGTTTTGATAGGGAATATAAGTAAGGGGGAAAGAAACCAATTGTTTGTTCTTTACAGGTATTTCCGCACTGTTATAAATCTATATCGGAGCACTCCCTCTTTGGATAAATAGGTTTCATGCTGAAGCAAATATTCTCACAGATATTTACACCTTGTGGTGGGGTGATTTTATGTTTAAAGTCACTATATACAGGTTAGACTGTGATTTTAAATCAAATGTTGATATCTTTTTATAATATTTACAAAAACAACGGTGCGGGAAATGGACATGATTACATTTCCGGATGCAGGAAGCGGGAATATAAAAAAAATAAAAAAATTCTGTTTTGAAAAAAATAGGTGCAGCGGGTCCGTCGAACAAGGAATCGAATTGGTGTGGCCTAAACTACTTTTAACTTTTGTTGAAAAAGCATATTTTGCTTTAAGTTAAAGCTAAAACATTCTTTAATTGTAGACAACTTAATGTCCATTACAAAAATGGAAAAGGTCCTACCAAAAAGCAAAATGTCTCATGCTGATGTAAATAATTAAAAAAAAATATTTCACCTCCATACTTGCCTCATTTTTTCTGTCAAGAGAAAGGAAACAAACATACATATTTTTTAAACCTTAGGCAAAAGATAAACCAGGTGCTCCGCAGGGCGCAGCTTTATACGACTGCAGAGGTCGAACCCTGAACAGTTGGGGCAAGTATGGACAAAACATTCAAGCGTGATACAGTTCTGAATTTGGATTGTGATCAAATTTTTGACATTATATGGGTTTTTTACACAAAACAAATGTCAAGATTTTACAAATCAATTAAAGATTTCTTCTTCAAACTTATTTAAATCTAAAATTAAATAGTTGACACAGCATAGGTTTCTGACACAGAATGAATGTGGTCTAAGGGACGACATCAAAAGTTCAATGAAGGATAAAAAACTTAATTCACATAGTTTTTTCACTGACCCCCACACCCCCCCCTCTTAACTTAATTTGGGAAAAATTGATTGACCAATAAGGATATATGTAAAATCGATTTTAGATTAACAAAACTTGCAACAATGTTGACCCCCCCACCCCCAAACTATTTGATTTAAGTTTTTTATCCTACATCGATCTTTTGATGTCGTCCCTAATGAACTTAAAATTTTTGTTTTTTTTTGCCTTTGAGCAATTCACTATGCAGTTGAATATTAATCCTCTCAAAAAAATGTTTGAAGAAATTTTCTTTTTATTTATGAAATCTGAAATGAGAAAAAATTACCCCCCCCCCCCCCCCCCCCCCCCATTTTTTTTCACATCCCCCTTTTCCAAAACTGATATCAATTCAAATTTCTAATGGAGTTTGCAACAATAACTACTCTTCAATACATCATAATATATTAAAATGTAAAATAAAGTGCTTGTTATCACTGAATGGTAAAGATTGGTTGGTAGTACAAGTGAATATACATTGTATATTGTATAAAACAATGATTTAAGTTGATTCAACTACTATTCTGAACAAAGAAAGATAACTCCAATTGAAAATTTCTTGCTATTGCACAATATTGTGCAATTAGATATTTCTTGCTATTGCACAATACTGTGCAATTGAAAATATTTGCTATTGCACAGTACTGTGAAATTGAAAATTTCTTGCTATTGCACAATACTGTGCAATTGAAGATTTCTTGCTTTTGCTGAATACTGTGCAATTGAAAATTTCTTGCTATTGCACAATACTTAATATAATAATTTTGGATCCTGATTTGAACCAACTCGAAAACTGGGTCCATAATAAAAAATCTAAGTACATGGTTAGATTCAGCATATCAAAAAAGCCCAAGAATTCATTTTTTGTTAAAATCAAACTTAATTTAATTTTGGACCCTTTGGACTTTAATGTAGACCAATTTGAAAACGGGACCAAAAATTAAGAATCTACATACACAGTTAGATTTGGCATATCAAAGAACCCCAATTATTCAATTTTTGTTAAAATCAAACTAAGTTTAATTTTGGACCCTTTGGACCTTAATGTAGACCAATTTGAAAACGGGACCAAAACTTAAGAATCTACATACACAGTTAGATTCGGTATATCAAAGAACCCCAATTATTCAATTTTTGATGAAATCAAACAAAGTTCAATTTTGGACCCTTTGGGCCCCTTATTCCTAAACTGTTGGGACCAAAACTCCCAAAATCAAACCCAACCTTCCTTTTATGGTCATAAACCTTGTGTTTAAATTTCATAGATTTCTATTTACTTATACTAAAGTTATGGTGCAAAAACCAAGAATAATGCTTATTTGGGCCCCTTTTTGGCCCCTAATTCCTAAACTGTTGGGACCTCAACTCCCAAAAATTAATCCCAACCTTCCTTTTGTGGTCATAAACCTTGCATTTACATTTCATTGATTTCTATTTACTTATACTAAAGTTATTGTGCGAAAACCAAGAATAATGCTTATTTAGGCCCTTTTTTTACCCCTAATTCCTAAACTGTTGGTACCAAACATCCCAAAATGAATCCCAACCTTCCTTTTGTGGTCATAAACCTTGCGTTAAAATTTCATAGATTTCTATTTACTTAAACTAAAGTTATAGTGCGAAAACCAAGAAAATGCTTATTTGGGCCCTTTTTGGCCCCTAATTCCTAAAATGTTAGGAC
Source organism: Mytilus edulis (assembly GCF_963676685.1). Lineage (NCBI taxonomy): Eukaryota > Metazoa > Mollusca > Bivalvia > Mytilida > Mytilidae > Mytilus > Mytilus edulis. The sequence continues at coordinate 28,539,862 of NC_092346.1, forward strand.
CAAAACTCCCAAAATCAATCCCAACCTTCCTTTTGTGGTCATAAACCTTGTGTTAAAATTTCATAGATTTCTATTCTATTTTACTAAAGTTAGAGTGCGAAAACTAAAAGTATTCAAACGACGATGACAACGCCAACATCATACAGTCAAACCTGATTAAACCGGACCCTGAATAAACCGGTTTCCTGTACATTCCGGCCGAAAATGAAAGTCCCATTTTTTTCCCTTCAAAGTCTTTGTTAAAATACCCTTTGTAAACCGGACCCTGTGTATTCCGAATTCCGGTCTAATTATGAAGTCCCAATACTCTTAATTACATTAATTATTACCTGTCAAAACCAGTATGTCTAATTAATTTCAATGATTGATATGCAATCAAATAAAATTGAGAATGGAAATGGGGAATGTGTCAAAGAGACAACAACCCGACCAAATAAAAAACAACAGCAGAGGGTCACCAACAGGTCTTCAATGTAGCGAGAAATTCCCGCACCCGGAGGCGTCCTTCAGCTGGCCCCTAAACAAATATACACTAGTCCAGTGATAATGAACGCCATACTAATTTCCAAATTGTACACAAGAAACTAAAATTAAAATAATACAAGACTAACAAAGGCCAGAGGCTCCTGACTTGGGACAGGCGCAAAAATGCGGCGGGGTTAAACATGTTTGTGAGATCTCAACCCTCCCCCTATACCTCTAACCAATGTAGTAAAGTAAACGCATAACAATACGCACATTAAAATTCAGTTCGAGAGAAATTCGAGTCGGATGTCAGAAGATGTAACCAAAGAAAATAAACAAAATGACAATAATACATAAATAACAACAGACTACTAGCAGTTAACTGACATGCCAGCTCCAGACTTCAATTAAACTGACTGAAAGATTATGATGTCATCATATGAACATCAGGCACAATCCTTCCCGTTAGGGGTTTAGTATCATACCATCATAACATATATGAGAAGAACATAACCCGTGTCATGCCAACAACTGTTTTTAGAATAAATGTGTTTAGTTCCGATGCAAAGACCTTATCAGTGACTCAATATTAACGCCAAAATATGCAATCTTTAATGACTTGACAACAGTATCGTAATTATATCCCTTCTTAATAAGTCTATTCAAAGGTTTTGTAAGTTTCTGAGGTGAATACTGACACCTTTGTGCTTTATAAAGAATATTACCATAAAAAATTGGATGTGAAATACCTGAACGTATTAGAATTCTGCATGTTGAGCTATATTTACGAATGATGTCTTTATACCGATGATAAAATTTAGTAAATGTTTTGACTAGTTTGTGATATCGAAAACTTATTTGTTTATACAATATGACTTTTCAGGATAATCAATTAGTAAGGTGTTAAACTGTGACGTGAACTTACAATCGTACAGTAGTGAGCTGTATTATTTATTAAAACATTATAAACGTGTCAATTAAACGACAAGACACACCGAATATATCTCGGATTTAACTTACGTTTTGTAACTTGGATAAACAAATTTAAATCGCAGCATAAGAAATTAACATCGTGATGTTGAAACCCTGGGTTCCCTGCTGTGAACCCCTAAACAAATGACCTTGATAATAAAAAAACACCCGGATGACAACAATCAATGGGTATAGAACACTGTACGACAACGTTTCGATAGTGGTGAAATTACGTTTGATAATATTCTGGCTTTTTAATCGGCCATTCCAACATTTCAAATAAATGATCATGGAAGTAAATCGAAACTCTCGTCTCACAATCCAAACAACGGGAGCAAGGCTGTAACTACCCTTGAGGCAAGTGAGGCAATTGCCTCACTAAAATATCGACACTGATTTTTTTTTTTTATACATATATACAAATAAAATAGTCTTTTGTTGTTCTGTCTCAACCTTAATTTCTATAACTTGTCATCATTCCTTTAAACTATTCTTCCTGGATATAACTCAGCATCTCAACGGGTGATGTTTCTCAATTACATTAACCTAGTAACGATAATCATCATGGATCTCTGGTTAAAAACAGGCTCTTGCAGAAAAAGGAAAAGCGACACTGAAGGTAAAGAAGGAATAATTCTAGTAAACTAATTTGTTTGTGAACGTAGTCTGCGTATTGCATTTAACTTCATTAGAACAATCCAAAAACGATAAGTAGACTGACAAATCAAGTAGACTAGTGGGTATCGCAAGGGGGCAGTCCTGTCTGTGTATTCATTTCTCCGTTTCATCAACTTTAATCTTTCTCTTTACAGATAAATAAAATATAAATAATATGAAACATGCATGGATTAGTTTTTCATGATCCATGTTTCTTTAACCTTAAAAATTGAAAGAACATCCCATATTCCAATTTGACATTATTGAGGAATGGTATAGAACCTTTATCACAGGATTTTGTCTTTACTTATTCGGGACTACGGAATTTCATTTCTTTATATTCGGGGTTTCGGAATCAGACACCCCCAACCCCTAACCCCTAAATTTATAGATTCTGGAACTAAAATACCACCGACTATTTCCAGAAATAATTTGAAATTACGGACCTACATGTAAACGTCAAAACTCCATTTTAATTCCCCTGTACCCATATCATATATACTTACTCTATAGATAGATCATATACATGTATCTTATCTCATACTATCCCTAGTTTGTTTACTCTTTGTCAGCATACAAGCGAGTTTAATATTTTGTAACTGAGACTGTATGATGATGCTAGCCTTTATAGGAAAGCTTAATTCCCTTTTGCAAACAAAACTGTTACTACCGATGCTGCTACCGAATTGCTGATGGAGAAGGAATTGGAAGAAGACATTGATCATTGTGTTGATGATAATGTGCTACCTTTAGAAACACAGACTGCCCTGAAACGACTGAAATCTAGGAAAAGAGCATACATGAGTGGCGAGAGGTTGTGCGGTCTTGCCATGCTCCATGTTCATCGCGATAAGGATATAAGCAGACCAACGTTATGATTCTAAAACAATTTGACTAAACCCACAATAGAAATAATTGGCAAACTCTACTGAATCGATGTTTGTTCTATGTTCTGGCGGCAGATTTAAATTTATATTTGGATGATTATCTTACATACAAATTCAAATAAAGTTGGTATTAGTAAAAGTCTTTCAATATGAACAATTTATATAAAAACTATCCAAATTCAAAACATTATCAAACTCTCTAAAAATGCCTAGAACGCAGGATTTTGCACCATTCATTTCATACCCTCAGCTCAATTATTTTGCCTCACTAAAATAAGATGCCTAGTTACGGCCTTGGCGAGCATTATGATGCAAATGCAAACAATGGAAAACGAAGTGAAAGTATTTTAATTGATCAGATATTCTTTACAATCAAAGAGAACTTTTATATGCAAAATATCGGACGTCACAAGTCATTAACTTCCGGTCGAAACGGAAACCTGAATAAACCGGCTCACTGTCCAAACCGGCCCTTTTTCATAGTCCCGTAGCCGGCCGGTTTATACAGGTTTTACTGTACCAATATACGACCAAAAACTTTTCAATTTTTGCGGTCGTATAAAAAAACAAATATCAGCATCCAACATTAAGAAAGTTCCTTCAAGGTTTCACCCACCCCCCTCCTCCCTCCCCTCAAAAGGTAAGTACCCATCACTAACTTTTCATGATGTCTGGTACAGGTATATCTACTGGATTGACATGTGGAGAAAACAAAGCAATTCTTTGTTTAGACTTTCCCTTGTGTTCTGTCTCCTTATGGATGTATCCCAAATCTTTTAAAAAGTTGGCAGATGTTGGTTCTTTGCTGTCCATTAAAGTTTCAATCTGAAATATTTATATCAAGGAGATAATTTTTAGACTTGGAAAGAATCTTGAGTGTTCAAAAATTAAGACATCAATGGAGCACCAATAAAATGGCCAAAAATAAATATTTTCTTTGTCATACCTCACATCAGTCATCAGCTACTATTGTAGGCCATACACAAATGTGTCACCTGATTATTAGTTCTTCTGCCTAAAATACCTTAATACAGAAAACCTAAAAATCTATAATTCACAAGCATAAACATAAATTGGTCTCTAGATGTCTTTTTTTTTTTAAATGTTTGTGTTATTGGGTTGCTGTCTAATAAGCATATGTTTACATCACATCTCCTTCCATTAGTACCTTTAATTCAATTGGCAATATCTGTTGTGAGAAACAAATGTGAATATCTGTACAATAAAGCTAAGAATAAGAAAGGACTAATAAATTGTAGTTTACAAAAATATGCAATATACAGAAGACCACCTTATTCATCTATATTTATGTACTAACTGAAGTAGCTGTAAGAAATATATCATTGAGCTGTTTAAACTCAGCGGCAGGGTGTTCAGCTCTGTACTGTATACGTTTGATATGGTTAGCATTAGGAGCAATGGTAGACTCTTCTATATGACTTCCTTCTTCTGTCTCTATTATCATCAACTGCCTCTTTTCTACCATGTCAATTAGAACTTGTTCACACCAGTATGGTACACCATGACATCTTTCTTTCAGTAATCTAAAAGTAATAACTGATTATTTCAAAAGTAAAAATTAAAAATTGTAACACTATATTACAGTAGGGCAACATAAAATGTATTCCCTCCTTTCCCACCCAAGTACTATTTTGTGAATCTTAATTTTGGTTGAAAATATTTGTTTTCACATTATTTTTAGAAATAAGAATGAAAAGAATCCTCTGAAAAGGTACACAAGTATTTTATTGGTTGTCTTCAGTTACCTGCACCTCTTATCAATTTGTTCTCTTGGGGGCTTCAGTAGCCAAGTGATACAAGAAGTTTGTCAGCAATGCTGATAGCCTGTCAAGACTCAGGTTAACTCTGATCTGAATTGACCAGTATTGCTATTTTCAATGAAGAAGGTCATGGTTCTCTTAAAGCACTCAGTCTTCCTCCACTTATAAAAAAATGGCTGCTACTAATAGCCAAGAGTTCCTACAACAAATCAATCTTTTGGCTTTTTTTGGTTTTTTTCAGGGGGGAGGAAAGTAGTTTTGAGGAAAATTATATTTTATCTTTTTAATTTACACATGAATGCCTTCATAATTCAATTATCTACCTTTCTAGTGCAACTGGTATTCTTACGACATCCATCAACTGACAGGCTAATGCTGTCAAGTATTTACTTTCTATCCCCCCTATATCTTCAATATATATGTTACGACTGTCAAAGAAATTGGCTGCAGCTGGACAAGATGGTTCATCTACTGCTTTAGGTCTGATTGAAAGTACTAAAAGAATATGGGTCAGTTGGCTCAAATAATAGAGTGTGGTCCAGGATTCCTCATCTATGTTATGAGCATCATCTAATATTATGACAACTGGGGTGCTTTTATAGATACACTGAAAAGGTGAATAAAAAACATGAGATTGTGTCAAGAAACTTAAGTATATTGTGTGGCTTTAAGTTTCAAAATTCACATTTGGAAATGTATTTTTAAACCCCCAGATCTGTCTGGAATCTGATGATTTTATATCATTGTGTCATCATTGTCTTTACTGAAACAATTATTTGTTGGATATTAAAGAACTGGCATGAATCTTAAAAATTCATTAGGAATATTCAAGGTGTGTTGTCTTTTCTAATAAATTGCCTCGAATTTGATAATTAATTCTTCAAAATTTTTAAAGGAAATCAATTCTCTGAAAGGGTGACAAAAATTAGAAATTTCGACATACACTACTTCAAAATTTGTAGAGCTCGGTTCTTAAGACATACCATCTATGAAACCTAGAATATACATACCAGTTCTGCTATTGTACCAATGAGTTCATTAGCTTTGGATAAATCATCTGGATTTCCCATAACCTCATCTGACTTGATGTAAATGTTAACCTTTGACAGCTAAAAATGATACAGATATTCTTGAATTTAAAGCCATGAATCTATCTTTCATCAATTTTTCAATGCTAAAATGCCAGGTTTTTTCTTTTTTGATTCAGATATCAAATATTATATCTGACAGTCAAAATGTTTTTTAAATGCTAATATTTTCTCACTATTTGTAATTGTTTTTTCTCAATATTTCAAAATTTCAATATAGGAAGATTTTTTGTAGATATATTTGACAAACTTGCACTTCATTTGAACTATGGTGAATACTAGTAGTTGTCTCATCAGCAATTATATCACATCTCCTTATTTTTATAATGAATTTTTTGCTGACATGAAAGAAAAATGCAGAGGCCAATTTCTAAATTTTAAAACAAAGCACGTAACAACAATACAGATAGATCAACATGTCAGTTTAACAAAAAAATATCACCAAGAAGAATTTAAATTTTTCTTAGATGTTGAAATGGATCAACTATCTGCCAACAGATTCACCTGTATATTACCTGTGTACCAAGTACATGTGGCATGAGGCCAAGACTCCCCAACAAGCCTTTTGATGCTATTTTCTCTATAATCTCAGGTTCCCTGTCTATTTGGTGGGAGAAACCGGCACTTGTTATCAACATTCTCATTATATGCCTGGTCAGGAAATTATTGTTAAATCTGTCATTCATTTGCACTGCACAGGATATCACTCTGAAAAAAATAATAAAGTTATAGCTTCAAAATTAATTAAAATTTATCAGATTATAATGTATTTTCAAATTAAAAAAAGGTTTTGCAATTTTGTTTGTTTAATAGCATAGTATCCCTGAAATAATTTACAGCAGAATTCTGTCTGAACAAAAACATGCAAAGCATAGCACGAATATGAACCCTTATTTGTAATAGGCTAACATGCTAAACTATTTTTACATGCTTAATCGTTATATACACCCCAAAAAAATCAAATTGTAAAACATTTTGATATAGTATAGATATGAAAACCACTTTGTTATAGACTAACATGCTGATAAAAAAAAATACCATTCTATCAATATAACAACAAAATTTTCCCAAACAATGTTATTTTTTTCTACAAATGCTGAAAATTGCTATTTGGTGTATTTTTCCTTTAATAGATCTTTTTCTGTGATAACTTTTCATACAATGCTTCTTGCCTAAGAAAAGAATTATTGCTAGAAACTAAGGAAACCATACTATTGTCAATATAAACATCAGTGATATCATAGGCAAAAGAGCGATACACAGATCAGCAGTTGTCTTTTAGACTCAAGGATGTTTCTCTGCCACCTCACATCTGAGGGTTGTTGCCCTTTGATGAGATTGTAGCTGAGAAACATCCTCTCATTGTATGAACCTGTTATACAAGTGAGAGGTTAAGCTAGCTATAAAACCAGGTTTAATCCATCATTTTTCGACACTAGAAAATGCCTGTACCAAGTCAGGAATAAGACAGTTGTTATGTATCCATTCATTTGATGTTTTTGAGCTTTTGATTTTGCCATTCGCTTAGAGACTTTCTGTTTAGAATTTTCCTCAGAGTTTGGAATTTTTGTTATTTAACTTGCATTTAAAAAAACATTGATAATCTATAAATATTAACACAGCTAAATAAATCCATCATACCTTAAGTCTCTATGTTCTGCACCAACTATCAAATGGTCCAATAATCTGGTTTTACCTATCCCAGAAGCACCCACATACACAAGATGCCGGACCTTTTTACCAACATCTTCATTTTTCAAAGTTATCACTTGCTCTTCAAACATTTCTACTTCTTTTCTACAGCCTTGAAGAAAAAAATGGATGCAGCAAAAAACAACAAAATAATGAATTTTACATTCAAAAGTGAAGTTCTTCATGAAATCAGGTTCCTATTTATAAAATTTGGTTTTAATTCTAAATGTTTTCTTTCATGTTTGGTAATTTAACAGACAAATGGCTATGAAACTAGAGGCTCTAAGGAGCCTGAGTTGATCACCTAACAATGAACACTTTCATTTATTTTTTGCTGTATTTGTCAAAACTTTTAGGAATTATTGGTCCTCAATGCTCTTCAACTTTGTACTTTATTTGGCTTTTTAACCTCTTTTTGATTTGAGTGTCACTGATGAGTCTTTTGTAGATGAAACGATCTTCTGGCGCAAATACAAAATTTTGATCCTGGTATATATGATGAGTTTATTTCAAACATTGTAGTATAGAATTCAAGACAAAAATCTCTTTTTTGTTGTCATCTTTAATCATGTTAATTGCCGATAATTTTTCCTGTTGTTAAGTTTCTCTCTATATTCTTTATTTTTTGTTCAAATTTCAAGCAAGTGTAAAAAGCTAGTAAAAAGCAATCACTCCAATAAAGGGTCTACAAACAATAACAGCAAAATTTGAAAAAGATGATTTTTTGTAAAAGTTAATGTATGATGGACAATGACAACAGCCGCAATGTGATGAGAACTGCTTACTTTACCATTTGGACGAGGTGAGCTAAAAAATAATAAATTTTGCTTGAGATACAGCTTTTTTAACTTTCTTAGAAATTATAAAATTATAACAAAATCAATGTATTTTATTTCTTTTGAAATAGGGTTTTTCCCGTTTGCTATTTGTAGTAAATATTTATAGATAGGAACTAGTATAACTAGTTCTGATATTGGTTTTGCAACAGTATGTACTATTTATAAATTTGATGTTAGGTGTATAAGGCACGAGGAAAGTTTTGGCAGTTTCTACAGGTGGGGGTTTAATGGTACTATATAAAGTTTGGCATTTAAATGTATTAGTATCAAAGGTGCTCACAGTTACGTCAAATTGAAGTTGGTAACATTGGTATATATACAGTTGCTGCTATGTTTATTGTACATACAGGGTTGGAGGTATTAGCCGAGGAAAAAGAAACGATGCGAAATAGGAACAACGTTATATGCCATGTATTTATATGCTGTTTCAATGGAAGAATATCTACAATACAGTAAAATAAAATATTGTATCGCAAGAGAAAATAATATGTTACTGCGAGCAACTAATCCTATATCTGTGTTTGTCTTGTTTATAGCCTACTGAATTTAGAGATAAAATACTTTAAATTTGGACGAGCAGGGCGAGGGAGAATTTAAAATCTAATAATGTTGATCCCCATAATATTTTGTTTTAAGCTAGTTTATCTATGAGACAGGGAGAACATAAAATGAATTTCAATTTCATATGCATACCTAATAACGGATAGTGAAAATATGGAACACTGTTTACACCGACACCTAACTCAGCACTTTCTTTAAATTCTCTAATAATTCCAACATTTCGCAATCCCTTCATTCTCTTGGTGATAAGAACATCAAAGTTATTAGCAGGCAGCCTGGATAATTGGAATGTTCTATCATCACAGGTTACTTTGTCTTGGTAGTGCATCATTAACCTTGCTGCAAAGTTTACTCTTCTTCCTATCACTAAAAAAATATGGACTTTTTAACAAACTTAATTTTTCTATATTTATCTGATCTAATTATAAATATTAACTTTCGCATTTTATTATTTCTCTCACCAAAAGCAACACACATTGTGTTGTCAAAATTTCATGTTTAGAGCTTTATATCTTCTTAGTACATAATTTCTGTCCTATTGATAGTGTCTGGTAGGTAAAACACATGGACCAGCTTTTAATCAAATTGCAGTCTCATGAAGAGGGCTAAAAAATACCTAAGAGGGACATTCAAACTCATAAGTCGAAAAAAAAAAAAGAAGGAAAAGACTAAAAGACAATCAAGAGAAGTGTTGTTGTCCTATTGGTACTAAAGACTATGTACACAGAAATGAATTACCTGAATATTCATGTCTTTTGCTATGCCCAACCACTCCACAGAAGGTTGTACCTGTTGTAACACCAATAGATACATGCCTAAAATTATCAAAAAGTCAGACTTATTATATCATAAAAGTGTACCATGGTGGCAGAATAAAACAAGTTTATTGCATGTATACTGATGAATATTTTTCTCTGAGTACAACATTTTCTGATATATAACCCAAGTGGTTGCATGTTCCTTAGAATTGGTAAGAATTAAACTATATGTAATGTGAAAGTTTTATATTATATATGTAGGACTCTGAACCGTGATGGTACTCCGAACCGCGATAGTCAGGCTGAGGTGTGATGGTTTGACACTGAAGTGCGTTTTTTATCACGCTGAGGTGCGATTGTGGCATTGTGACGCTATCTTGTTGATAGTAATGCCGAGGTGTGATGGTGGTCACATTGAAGTGTGATGGTCTATACAAATGACATTTTCAATGTTTTTCATATGTCGATGTAGAAGACAATTTGTAAGAAGCAGTTTTCCAGGAGTCGATTTCACAAAAAAAACTTACGACTAAGATTGATCTGAAGTATACTGAATTGTTCATAACTTACGATCAATCTTAGTCGTAAGTTGTTTTGTGAAATTGATTGCACGTTTTTAAGTTGATTGGAAGGGGGGGCTTACAAAATTTATTAACAACAACAAACATGGAGGATTGGTGAAAAGTTAACCTTCTGTACATATTTTTTTTAAGGATGTACTTAGCTGAGGTTTTGGAAATTGGTGTCAAATGTTCGGACTCCTTGGTATTTTTCCATTAGTACTGGGTTAAATTTTTTGACCCATAACACCCATTTTTCTTTGTATAAAATACTTCAATAGCTCATAAAAGGCCGTTTTCCAAAATTTAAGCAATTTCTTAATATTTGTTCTTTCGATTTGAGACCCAAATAATACCAATGCAAATGTAAGGTAAAAGTTCAAGTCAGCCTTTTCCCGCTTTTTTTTACAACTCAAATATCTTGAAAACGAGGTCCATGACCTATCAATATTTTTAGCTTATTTTGTTCCTTAACCGGTGCTCTTTCAAAATGTAGTATCAATTTTTATTTCTTGATTTTTTAAATTTCACCTAAGTACATCCTTAAATCTACAAAAGTTTCCTTTTTACGTATAAGGTGGAGCATGACATTCTTTTAATACATACGGGTTAGCAGACATACTCTCCGTATTATAATATTACGGTAAACAACGATCTTATAAGAGGAACAAAGTACAGATAAAATTTTAATTTAGAATTATAATGTCCACAAAAAAGTCATGTAGAAAATCAAAGTGGACGATCTCTCATTTAGTATGCAAATGTAATTAAGGACAGACCTAGCAAATAATTAATGTAGATTTATATGCAGTAACTAACAATTATATAATCTACATGTACTTCTCAAAATAATCTGTATAATCTTAAACTCTCCATCATGCGTTTGATAAGACTATCCCATGTCAACGAACGGACCAGCGCACTTTGGTGTAGAACATCGCACCTCAGCGTCCCCATCGCACCTCCGAGTCCTACATATATCTTATATTATGGGTGTTTCGGGGTCTTGAAAAAGTCCTTTACATAAAATTCTGGAAATGCCCTTAACTGCACTTATAAGAACATTCTTATGTCAATTTGATATGCTAATGAGACTGTAAAAACTGTCAGAGTGATATAACTTACAAAACTCCTGTAACATCACACAATGTCTCTTTCATTCGATATGAACACATCAATGCATGGGCACAGTCCTGTTCATGCTTAAATCCAGGTAAACCAAATAATACCAGAAAGGTGCAACCCTGGAAATAAAAATATATAAAGACTCTCACAAATTTTTAATTTCATACATCAAGCTGTGTAACTTCTTAAACAAATTTTGAGATTCTTGGCTGAAGAATTCCTTAATTTACAGCTTTTACATTAATGCTAGCAAGACAATTCTTTGTTTGGCTTGCTTGCTTTGTTTGTATCAATGTTTGCTCAAGCATGGCAATTAAGATAGGCGGGGCTTAATTTTAAAACATCACATGACAAATATTTCACATGTTTCCTCACCTGTAAAAATACAATAATTGGTCAATGAAAGAAAAATATAAAGTGTTTTCTTGAATGAGGATGAGAAACTGGACTTCCACAGTTTTGCGCCGAGTAAAAAAAAAGTTTATATCTTTATGACATTGACCTTATATTGGTTGTTTTTTATAACATATCAATCTATTAGTTCAGTGATTTTCGTGTCTGCCGTTCCATTTTGTAACTCAAGAAAAAAAAATTTATGTTAGGGTGTGTTTGAGATGAATATTTTGTCTTGAAAACGTACAAAGAAAGAGTATTTGATACATCATCTCGCTTCAGATTCTATCATTGTTATATAGCAAAGCTACAGGTTGACTTTATAACATAAAAAAATCACAGTACTAAAAGATGAGATATAGGGGTCAAGAGAAATACCTATCCAATGAATCACAAAATCAGAGTAGGTATGTTCGAATAGCTACAGAATTTTACTAAAAGTACTTGACGACAGTCTTTAGTTGGATGATGAAAATGCACATCTTCGAAAAAAAAAAAATAATATTGGCTTCCATTTCTACGATTGTGAAAATGAACTGCCGTAATGGGGAGATAATTTTGACGAAGTAGAATCCTGCCTGTATTGTATATTAACAGGTAAGGAAACATGTGAGAATATTTGTCATGTGATGTTTTAAAATTAAGTGTCCTGAACCTTAAACATAACGTCCACTAAAATTTAAGTATGATGTTTACAAGCTGAAACCCCGCCTATCTTAATTGTCATGCTTGAGCAAACATTGATACAAACAAAGCAAGCAAGCCAAACAAAGATTTGTCTTGCTAGCATTAATGTAAAAGCTGTAATAATAAAAATAATATGAGCACTGTTTACTGTTTGAAAAAACTAACAATTTGATATCATCAGTTTTAAATTCTTATTTCATTTCCTAAGTACTAGAGTATACAATATAAAGCTTAAAGTCAATAGAAACCTCAAATCAAAAAAAATAATGCGTATGTTTTTTATAACTCAATGAATAGTTTTCATTATAAAACTTATGTACATATACTTTTTTCTGAAGAAAAGTCTTTAATTTATTCATATATGTACATATACTTTTTTCTGAAGAAAAGTCTTTAATTTATTCATATTTAGAAGAAGTTTACTTTATTTTAATTGCTTCCTTCAAGGAAGCAATTCCCCCGACATATTTTCCGTATGCAAAGTGACCTCAGTGTGACCCATCTCGTAAAAATCTGGTGATCACAATACGCATGGATGTCCTTAAAATAAACTATTATCTGAATTTACATGTTAAACACTTGCTCAATTTCCATGCTTTTTTGTTGATTTTTTGTCGATTAATGACAAACAGGTGACAATCGTTAAACTTCAGCTTCAAAACACGAACTTTAATTACCTGCCATATTTTCACCACAACACTGACTGATTGAAAAAAAAAATTGACGATTATACGAAATTTACACGAAATAAATGATAAATTCATGCACAGAAGACTAAGTTTATGATGTTTGTATGCATTGGTTCAAGAATTGGAAGAACATTATTTTTCACCGGTCACTCGTTTCTTATGACTTTAATATTTACCTTGTCAAACAGGAAAACTTTATTCAAACAACCTGAAAGTAAAAGTCAAAAGTGAGATTGTGCTAATTAATTCAAAATACTGTATTAAAAGATGCATCTAAACAATAAAAGACTAATTTTCAAGATTTTATAAAAATTATACAAAATAACACCATTCCTAAAATTTCAGGTTAATCAGAGTTTCTTTAATAGTGAATTATCATCTATACTAAACAACAAATGAAAAAAATTGCTATAGATTTCATTGAAAATAAAACATATTTGAGACATTTAGATTCAATTTTTTTTTAATCTTTTTATAAACAGACCTATATTTCTCAAATATCTAAAAACTAACATGATAAAATTGCTGAAACCCATAGAAGAAATCAAATTACTTTACTAAGTGAATATTTTGAATCAAAACATGATACTATACCATGCAATGCTTTGATCTGTATATAAACAACACCAAATATTTTCTGTAAAAGTTCTTCCTCATTCTCATCTTTGTTTAAAACTAGATTTATAAATACTATTGACACTTGTCTCATTTCAGAAAGATACTCTAATGGCTGGAAATCATCAATCTACAAAAAATAATCATTATCAAAATACCTTAAAAACACTTTAATTTGTAAACCTAAGGACAGAGTCTGCCAAGAGCTTTATATTGCATTTGGTTTTTTACTGAAATTTGAACTTTTTATGTTAGATTTCCATTTGTATCTGTTTTTTGTATTATTAGGTTTACTGAAATAAAAAATAGTTAAATTCTGAGGTGGTACCCCAAAATAAGTTTGGACAAAGAAAGACACACACACACAGACAGACAGAATTACAGAAACATAAAGAGAGAACAAGAGATGGACATACAGCCTAAATGGAACAGAAAGACAAACAGATGGATAGGTCATAACCATATCTTCCTTTGAAAAGGAGGAAAACATAATCATATATTAATGTAAAAACAAGTTCCATCTGAAATCAACAAACTATATTCAACAAAAAATATAATTAACAGTAACCATTCAAACTGAAAATTTGTCAAACACAAATGTAACATGAAAATCATTAAACTTTCTGTTTGTACCTTCCTTAACACAGGTGGAAGAATGAAAAGTCGTAATGCTTCATCAAGTTTCATATCAGTAACAGTTTTGACAATACCACGCACTGCAATGTAGTGTAGAGGACTGCAGATGTATATATTAAAATTTGTAATGGAAAAAAATTGACGTAAACAATGGCAGTTGCGATTGAAATTCATGAATGTAAATCTCTATAAGTACCAAAGAAATAAATACTAAATTTCCTATTTTATAAGTTCATATGTTCACAATACAATGAAAAATTCTTGTTTACTATACATCCAGACACTCAATTTTAAATACATACATTTAGACAGTTTAGATGATTTAGACGGAGTTGGTTCCGGGGGCAGATCTGATGGAACTAAAAGATTTGATTCAATATCCACAGGAGGCACTGTTGGTTCTGCTGGTGAAAATGATAACTTAGATGTAAACATCGCTGCATGTCCAACTTTTCTAAAGTGCTTCTTTCCTGAAATCAAAGATAAACAAATCTATAAAATCAGTGCAATCTGAAACAACATGTATATATCATAACAGTCACAGTTCAATCTGTTTTTGACATAAGACAAGTCTTTCAGCATTTTTTTAATTTTTATTAATTTTGTTGTGAAGAGCAATTTTTTTCAATTTACTGGACTGACCCATGTATAAACAGAGAATTTTAAATTATAAGACTCCATATCTTCTGGCCAAGGTTCTTACTGGTCAATTTGATTTTAGGTAAGGTAGTAAAGAATCATTTGCAGGACCAAACAATAGTCCCAGCACATCATCCTTGTCCCAAGTTGATATCCACATGTTCAGATAATGAATACATAATGATGTCGTCAGGGGAGATAAGTCATTGATACTTTTTATTAAAGTTCAAAATGAAAATGAAACTTGATTAGTATCTTATCCAAATTTATATAAAAGTTTTATTGTAAATAAATAAGTCTTTACAAATCATACAATAATTATAAATTTATTTATTAATGCAATAATTTTATCATTGCAAAAAAATTGACCAAATAATACATTAATTTTCCTTGAAACATTCATCAACAAAAAATATGCAGGAATCTTGTTAAATGAATAAGGGCTATTCCAGAAAAAAATGTATGGGGGGGTTGGAAGGCACATTATATTAATAATACATGGGTGATGGGTATCAGAGCAACTTTTCACACTATAATGCACTATAATTCTCAATTACAATTGTCTGGGTGGCGGGTGCTGACAAAAACTGCCTTCCAACCCCCCCATACATTTTTTTCTGGAATAGCCCTAAATAAAAATGGTCAGGTTTTACAGATTACTGGCATTAAAAGCATGAATTATATTTCAGTAAAATCAAGAAATTGATCCTGACAAGGAATCTAAAGAATGGTAAGATTATGCAAAGATTACCGTAATAAATTATTAATAAGGATCTGCATTCAGGGTTGTGTTGCCTTAAAATATCTTACCTGCTCCAGCTGCTGGTATAATTTTCTCTGATAAAATCTGAAAAAAGTATATGTAACATGAATTATAATACCAGTTATAAAGATAACATAACTAATTTTACTTAATATTAAACCATAATAGAGATGATTGCATAATTGTATTTCTCTTTGCTGATTCATCTTGAAGAATCTGGGTTTTTTGTTGTTTTTTTAAATTTAAAAGTTTACATTTGCATCAAGTTTTCAATTACAAGGCAAATCATCTGTTCAATTAGTAAGGAAGTTTCTTTATCTCTTTCATCTTTCTAGGGACTGCAGCTGAAAGAAAATGTATTATCCATCTATCTTTTTTAAGCTATAATGCAAATTGTGAATGTGTCTGAGTAGAAATATTTTGTAACAAACCTGTACAAGTAATAACATTTGTTAAAGTTTAAGTCTTTTTAGTTTAGGGCTATTCCAGAAAAAAATGTATGGGGGGGTTGGAAGGCAGTTTTTGTCAGCACCCGCCACCCAGACAATTGTAATTGAGAATTATAATGCATTATAGTGTGAAAAGTTGCTTTGATACCCATCACCCATGTATTATTAATACAATGTGCCTTCCAACCCCTCCATACATTTTTTTCTGGAATAGCCCTTATAATAATATGTCTTTTTATCATACTGAGGAATCATAATCATTTATGCTAAACTAAATGGCCTTGGATAGTGTGGGTATTTGTGAACTATGAATTAAGGTGTTTAACGTTATACAAATTACCTATAGGATGTTATGCAAAATTTCTTGATAAAAACATGAAAACATAAGTATCAACATAAAGCACATTTTTTTTCAATCAATGAAAATTGGTACCAATGGCAATGAACATAAAAAATCCACAGTAGCCAAAACTTACATGTATATGCTTCTCGTCATGTAAAAGTTCTGTTTCATATTTCTCTTGTGTGCAAAGACTCCAAGCATCTGGCGATACTACCACATAACCAGACTGACAAAAACTCTCAGCAACATTTACATCTGACACTGCTTTGCCGGTCTCAACATAAACTCTAAATTCATTATTGCCAAGAAAGGTGACTTTCATGGGTCCTGTGGAAATACCTACAAAAAAGTGTTTCCAAATCTGTTTAATAAATGTGGTATCAATCATTTAGAAAAGAAGTAGATACCCCATCTCCTACCCAATAACTCATTGAGCAGGCACCATTCTTTTGACATATTTATTAGTTTAAGGCATCATTAGGATCAAAGGCTTAATATAATTCTGTGAAATAATACGAATGATGACATTATTAATTCCTTTTATAAAAAGCTGTGTAATGACCTAAAGTGTGTGTCAGTTGGTCTCTAGTGAATAGTTGGGTCATATGCAATCATACCCCATCTTCTTATTTTTAAAAGATCAAGTTGGTCTTCCTTCCCCGTTTACATATTATACATAATAAAAAACAAAAAGTGTCTAACATACCCATTTTAACAGTAAGTGTAATTCCAATATCAGTTTGCCATTCTCCATATTCTTTCTGGATGTCTAAACAACAAGCAATAACTCTTTCTAAAATAGGTGTCATTTCAGTCTCACTGTTCACTCTCCATACTGCCAAAATAGCATCCCCTAGCAGTAAAATAATGTGTTTAACAAACTGATACCTATTTGATTAACATGTATATAGATATAAAATTTCATAAATTTCATAAATTTTATATCTGGGCTGTTCCATAAAACAAACATAACTTAGGTCAAGAAGGTACTTTAAAATCTCCACTATAATTGACTTCAAATGCTTTTTTTGTGCAGCGAAAATATAAGTCAAATTTTAAATTGCCTCTGTAGGTGGTTACCCAATTTTCCAAGTGACTTACCAGGGTCCATATATGTTTCAAGGGAATAGCTTTATGACTGAGTTGCTATTAAACAGAAGTATGAATACTTTTAAAGATTTAAATGAATTGTATAAATTTGCAGTAAATCAGCCAAATCAGGTCAGATACTGGTATCGTGGTATCTATGATGAGTTTATACTAAGAATACTTAGAACTTTGGCCTTCAAAATAAAATAAAAACATTGATGGGGGGTCAAGAATCAAAGATATACAAGCTTAAACTTATGTTTCAATAAGTTGCAATGGGTAGTGACTCCTTTTAAAATCAGCAACATTCATTAGAATTTAGTATTGATAACTAAACTTGAAAATTCATTTAACTTTCATTATATTTCAATGAAAATAAGAATCATTTGCATTTACAAATGCTTGAGACAGATAGACAAATAAATCTATGATTACCTGCAAATTTAAGAACATCCCCTTCAGATGATATGAGATTTTCTACTATGGCACCAAGGTATCCATTCAATGTTTTTGTCAGTTTATCAATACCAGAGTCCTGCATTGCACTGTAGCGTTCACACAGAGCAGTAAATCCTGAAAATATAATCATTCTTTCATCAGCCATAGTAATAAACTAATACTAGTAAAAAGTATAATTTTAGTCTTTTGATAAACACCTTAACATTTTGAATGTCAGTCAATGACCAATGCAGGTCAAAAGTACTGTCTGACAAAGCAATATAAGATCTAAGCCTTAAAGTGTTCATTCTTTCAAATAAGTAGTAATCGGTCAGAAATTATTATAGATGAGATGTTATTTGTAAAAATAATCATATATTGATTCATCAAGTCTGTCAGAGATTTGGAATACAAGGCAAACAGTAGGCTGGACACATTGTACGGTTAAAAAGGAACATTTCAAAAACTACTATACATGTATTTTTAGCACGAATCAACCCACTGATGTCTGAAAAGAACAAAAATGCAGCATATTTAGAGCAATTCTAATCTAATCATACCCCAATAAGATTTAAAACATATCAAGGGGCAATAGGTTACCTGAAACATCTGCGAACACAAGAACAGTTGAATACTCTGTAGACCATGGTAGCTTCCTGTTATGATCAGCAAAGGTAACTATGCCAGGAACATGAGGAGTCAGTTTATCAAGCAGTGAATCATCATCTGGATCGGCATTCAATCCTTTGGCTTGACGAATCAACCGTATAATTTTGGGGACTCTCCCTGAAAAAATAATGCAAAAAGATACATACTTTCCATACTTATTTTTGTGGATTGATGCAAAATTAATTGGTCTGTCAGTTGGTCAATTGACCAATGTTGACTGTTCTAATGTCAATCTCCATTGCACATCATGCATCTATATTTTCCAATGGCAAAATCTCAGATACATGTACATGTACATTTTTTATTTCTTTGAAATATTTTCATACTTATATCCCTCAAGAAATTAGGTGCCAGAGCATCTGTAATGCATTGTCCCTAATATTTCTTTATTTCCAAGGGACATAAATCTTTTAAAAAATTTTGATCTGCACTGTTTATCAATCTTGTCCAAGATAAGATTGCTTACAAAGCAATTTTTGAAAATAAATAATATTTCCAAGGCAAAGGGACATAATTCCTCTTAACCCTTTCAACGCTACACAAAAAAATAGAAATATGGCTGCTGCATTTTTTTTGTGTTCATTCATTAGGACAGTATTTTCCTTTTCAGACTGCTGTATCTTTTATATTATATGAGATACAGAGAAAGTTATTGCACGAAAAATACTCAGTAGAGCATGAACTGTAATGTTAGGCAATTATTTTAGTGAAATTTTTACCAGGTTACCTGCATTTTCAGGTAATTAACAGGTAAAAGGTGTAATTTATTATATTTGTGTTGAATTTTGAATAAAAACTACTTTCAGTCTTCATTCATTTTGTTGTTTTATCTGCCATATAATAAAGAAGACACCAGTTGACCGATTCCGTAGCGTATTGCACTATACACAACGTATTATGTAATCGTGGCACAAATAAATAGCTCCGTCCTAAAAAAAATCAGTCAACCTCCGTTTTCCCCCCTTTTTGTACGTCTCGTAATGATCGATCAAATCATATTTTCCACACGAATTAAATATAATAAACACATTGAGATAACAAGAAACCTTCTACTTAATCCTCGTTGTTAGTTTCGCCATAGAAATGCTGAAATTCCCATATTTACAGCTTCGTTTCGGATTTCCGCCATTTGCATTTGTCAAAATATTTGTTTTTATTTTCCTTCTACTGCATGATTTTACTATAAAAATTACCGGGATTTCAAGCGCAAATAAGACCTTGTATATCCTAGATTCAAACGAGGAAAAATTAGAGAGAACCCGATTGAAAACCGAATGGTTTAAGAGTCCTAATGAAAAATCATTTTTCATCGCGGCATATGCCGCGAATAGCAGTGGCAAACGGCATACGTCATCGCAGCATATGCTGTGTATAGCGTTGAAAGGGTTAAAAAATTCAACAAGGCAAGATTTTAAAATCACTCAAAACATGACATATAAATGATTGATATAAACATGATGAAATGAATTCATAAATACATTTATGACAGAAGGCTGAGTGCTAATAATGTAATTTTTTATATTATCAAGGAGCATAACTCCACTAATTAATGTTAATTGTAATGATTATATTGATCACCACTGATTTTAAAACTTGTCACAGTAATTGAAGAAATAAACCATTGATATAAATTTGAGAAAACCTTATGAGACTGCTTACAGTGCAATTTTCAAATTTAACAGATGTCAGTCTTTCACATTATTTATTCAATATTTAATGACTAATATCAGTAGACCACTTTTCGAGTTTGTCCTTCACAAGAAAAAACTCGACAATTATGCGTGCCTTTTTGACGTCATTTATCAGATACAGGGGATCGCCTGTATCCCTGCACTATACACCTTATCGCTATTTAGTCCATTCTGGGAAAAACCAGTCATTTAAACAACTTCCTGTTTGGGTCACCGGCCGAAAAATGGAGGTCATCAGTAGTGAGCTGAGGGAGAAAAAACTTTAGAAAGTGATCATCAAGAAACTTTGATATAGTATGATCCACTTTTTTCAAAATTAAAATTGAAGTAAAAAAATATTTTGTTTGAAGTATTTGCTGTAGTTTGAACAGGCCTCATTAAAAAGTATCATGCATGGTGAATTGTTTAAACAGGGTCCCAGATAGCTTCAACTGGATGAAAAAGTTGTGTAATTTTAGAACTTATCCGGAATGGAATAAATAGCGATTAGGTTCATCAAGCGTCTTTGTGATCGTCTATGTGCAGGATAAATAAGAAATAATGGTTGTTCTGTAGTAACTTTATTCCCTAATTCACTAATGACAGCAGTGTTGATTGTCAATCATGAGAATTCAACTTGCTGAATAATTCGTACAATATAGCATTCTAGTTTTTCAACCACTCGCTCAACATTAGGAGGGAAGTGACGACGCCCCTAAATGCCCAAATGACATTCACTAAAACCAAAGTTTTTTGAAATGCATCTAACTTGAAAGTTGTCTATTGTTTTAATGCTGATAATTGATATATGAATTTCCTGATATTTTAAATTCGAAAAAGCTTGATCATGTTGATAGTAAATTTTAGAAAAAATAGACATTAATAATGAGCAAAACTAATTAAAACAAAACATGAATAAATAAAAGGATTGATGATTGATTGTTGGTTGCTTAATGTCCAGTGGTAATTATTTCATGCATGTTCATGACTAGTAAAAAGGAAATGCAATTAAGCCATCTATAGAACTAGTCTGACTGTAGCATAGCCTTTTTACACATGTCTCAATCTGTCACTGGATTTAGAACAATATGTCCCAAGTTCACCAGTTCACTTTAGTCTTTAGTCTTTAGTATGCGTCATCTTGACACTGATTTTCTCATATGTACTTTGGTCACTTGCGCGTTTGCATACATTAATCACGTTTGTATTTTCTCTTTGTACTTTCACTTTAATTTAGGTAGGCGCTGTTGATACTGATTTATAAAAACAAATGATCAAATCTTCTAGTATCGTCTATAAACTCGGAAACTGCATATTGTATGTCTGCACTGGCTTCTGTGTTAAGTAATTCTTCTAGATCTAGATTAAGTGTTCCTGTTTTGAAATATATTGACTGGCGGAGTTTTTCTCTATCCAAACTGTAATTGTCACAAGATAATAAAAAATGTTCTACAGATTCTATTTCTCCGCAAGTACATTTGTTGTCTTCTACATGTCTGTTAATGAAATGTTGATACCCCTTTAGTTTGGAGTATCCTGATCTGAGACTGTTTAATATATTGAAGTGTTTTTTTGATGGGAAGTCGAGTTTGATTCTTTTTGATGCATCTGGGTGATGATTAAAAAATCTTCTCCCAACCTCACTAGATTCCCATCGTGTCTTCCATTTTTTAATGACTGATGTTCTCGCCGCTTGTTTGATGTCTTGTTTTGTCGTGATTGAAGACATTTCCTCCCTATTATCTGCTTCTTTTGCCGCTGCTTTTGCTAGACGGTCAGCCTGTTCATTTCCCTCTATATCAGAGTGCCCTGGTGTCCAAATGATGTTGATGCTAAAACCCTTTTGTTCCAATTTTATTTTCCTGTTTTTGATTTCTTGTATGGTTTTGTGATAGTTTTCTGGTTTCCAATTTAAGGTTATAATGCCTATGGCGGATTGGCTGTCAGAGTATATGTTAAGTTGTTTAACATTGCGGTAATTATAATTGTCTATTTTTTCCAGCACAAGTTTAATGGCTACTAGCTCTGCTAGTAGTATTGATCCTCTGTTTGATACAGGGTACTGTATTGTTTCCTCCTCTTCATTATTGTATATAATGGCTCCTGCACCACAAGGCCCAGGATTTTCCATGCATGAGCCATCTGTGAATGCCACTGTTGTATTTGGAGGAAGTTCTTCTAATTGATGTTTTATGAGTCTTTGTCCTTCAATGGCTTGTTCACTGGTTCTTGTTTTGGAACTTCCCAATGTGGTCCAGTACTCCGGTGCCCTTCTAATTGCACACATGCCACGACATTCATATTGCTGTTCAATATTATTTACTTCAATTGATGTTTCCTTCTTCATATCATCTGCCTGTAGTATCATTTTTCCAATTGGAGAGATGTAAGTTTCCGGATTAGATTCTGTTTTCCAGTTTTCTAGCTTTTTCTTAATTGGGACTGTTGTAAAAGATGATGTAATTTTTGCCAATTCTCTAATTGTTATTTCTTCTCTTCTCAGTTCTAAAGGTAAGACTCCACCAATTATCTGAAGAACTTCAAGGCTGGAAGTTGAAGGCATATTAAGGCATAAGGCAAGGCCATGTCTTTGAACCTCATCCAACTTGTGTAGGTTTGTTGAATTTCCAATCTGCCAAACACAGCTTGCATATGTGATGGTTGAACAAACAAGACTTTGGTAAATTTCTATTAGTCTTTTTGTTGGAATATTAGCTATACCCTTAATTTCTCTAATTATTCCTAATGAACTTTTTGCTGTTTTCAGTACATTATCTATATGAGTATTGAAAGTCAGTTTTTGGTCAAGTGTAACTCCAAGAATTTTAGGATTGTTGTTGTGTTTTAAAGTTCCATTACCAAGCTTAAGTAGAACGGATGTAGTATTTTGTATACTTTTACTGAAAATACAATATTCTGTTTTTTCTACACTCAATTTCATCCTCCATTTGTTGCTCCATTCATTCACCTTGTCAATATCTGTTTGAAGATCTTGTTGTAGAATATTGATGTCCTCACCTGTGTGCCATATGGTGATGTTAAGTTGTAGCCCCACAGGACGCAATTACGACTGGACACAATTACGAACGATTTCCAATGTTTGCCCTCTGAGATCATATTTGTTTATATTTATCAATAAATGTTTTTATAAATAAAAACCCTATTAAAAATCCCTTGTTTTCATGATAATACAATTTATGTGCACTTGGTGAATGTTGATGACGATGACAAAATCATTCTGAAAATATTATAAGAACGACAATCTGACCTGGAAGTTATATAAAAAAATACATAAAGGTAAGTGCATATTGCCTTCTTTTGTTACTATATAGAAAGAAAAATATCTCCTGATTCTGTTCATATGCGTGATGCCTTTTATCATGCCCAAATAACCCTACAATTGACGTTTTATAGACTCTTGTGAACCTATTTATGGCCAAAAGAAAATATGTTAATTTTATTGAAAAGTCCAGAGAACTCCGAAAGAAATGTTGACCAATATAAAAAAAATCATAGATGAATGATAAGTACACCACCGAAATGGATAAACTTGAATTTAGTGCTCCTTTAAAGGAGGAACTTGCACAAAAGCAAAAAAATCAGAAATCTTTCCTTTACATATATGACCGACATTTCGTCTGCAACCACTGCTGAAGTAATTGAAGTAAAAAACAAACTTGTGCTTTTTATTTTCCTATGAAAATGTGTTTGAGATAAAGATTAATGTATGCTTTATCAATCTATACTGTTGTCATTGATTTCTTCTGAAAGATATATCAATATAGTGCTGTTCGGAATTGCGTCCATATGTGGCTCTCTTGACCCGTAAAACGAGGTCACGCAAATCTTACTAAAGTATCCCAACGTGCATAAAAATTTATGTGGGATATGATGCAAAATGGAAAGCCTTCATACATCTTAAATTCTATGGTATAAAAAATTCAAGAAAAGTAGTCTACATATAAAAAAAATATTAATCACAGTTCAAAAATCGTTCGTAATTGTATCAATGTTTGTCAGATATTTCAGAATTGGTAAAGTGGTATTTCTGAGTTTGTAGACTTCAGAAATCTATTTTGTCCGAATGTGTTTTAATAAATTTTCCTTTTGTTCTTTGAAACCTTTGTTTTATTGAATACCTGGCATCGTTCATTTCTTTGTGAACTTCTTTTAAAAATCGTCTGCTGTTTAGTAAGGTGAAGGCCAAACTTTAGGACCGAATCTCTACTGTGTTTTCAACTAAAAGAAAGTTGAGGTTTTTCAAGAACTTCTAAGACTAAGAATAAAACTATATCAACTTCCGGTTAGCTCAAAATCAAGAAAAACTAATCCACTGCAAGAAATAATTATGGCAGACGACTTTCAGTTTGATCCAGGTCCAATATTTAGCTCTAAGTCATTTTAATGTTTATTCCTTCAATGCATCTTGAAATAAAGCATGGTGTTCTGGCCATGGACTCTTAAAAATATGTATATCCTTAAAAAAGTAAATCTTGAAATTGTAGATGATTTGGTTGATAGTGGGTCTCATTGGGGTCTAAGCGTGATACGGGATTGCCGATTTTTTGTAAGCGTGACACGTGAAAGTCAAATTATTGTGCCGTGAAAACGGGAAATGAAGTCTAGCGGGACACGGGAAATTACAAAAAAATGATAATTGCTTACATATATAGTGTATGCGGGATACGGGAATCTGACAAAACAGTAAGTGGGATCTGGGATCAGAACCCCCCCAATGAGACCCCCTTGATAGAAGTTGCTTCTCACAAGGAAGCTATTAGACCAAGAGTTCTATAAATAAATAAGCTTTATTTAGAGTCGGCATGGTATATAAAACATAGACAAACATAAGCTCTAATGAGCTTTTAACCGACATATTCTAAGTGATGAAGTTCAAATCATCGCTTCAAGAGTTGGGGATGGACCTTTATCAGGACTCCGGGATCGGGTGTTTTCAAGGCCTAAAATAAAATATTGTTTGTTTCCCCAATCACCGACCCTGCAAAAAACGATGCTACTCATAAAATTTTATTGTCAAAACTAAGTCGAAAATTATTTTATTCATTTCATTCAACATTGTCCGATACTATGATACTATTCAGGCTTTTTGGAAAAAATAGAATTATTTCCCTACCTACCTACCCACACCTTGCTTCAATGGCACGATCGGGATTAGGGAAACAAACAATATATTAATTTAGGCCCAAGCTCGGCCGGGATTTCGGGATCAGGGAATTCTTTTTTTGAATTTCAGATGTAGGGATTTAAATTTCTTTAAATTCGGTACCTTGGTATTGACAGATTTCATGTTAATAAGCCAGGGATTTCAGGATCAGGACCCTTTTGACCCTCTCCTTCAACAATTTAATGGACACAAATTTTTGGTTGGCCCTTGAAATATTCTGTTCACAAATTATGTCGGATAAAAGCTCTGCATAGCTTATGTTGTATTGTTATGTGTATAACCGACTTTAAATAAATCTTTTATGCTTTATGATAGTGGATATGATCCTTGTGTCGTTACTACAATCCTGTCCACTTTTCCCAAATGTGACCTTCCAAATACAAACGTAAGACTTAATATTACTGGGTTGGTACTTACATGAGCAACACATTTTTTTGTAAATATAAATTTTTCACGTTTGGAATTTCAGTGATGTGTCTATTGATGTCTAGTGTCCAGCATCTCAAAACTATCATATATAGGTGATACCTAACAATCTCGTGAAGATTCCTAATCCTGATCCTAAAGTCACAACTTGTATCTTGGTAATTCTTGGTTTCCTCTTTAGGTTTTAAAATAGGTTGTGACTTTCCTGTCATCAGATAATCACTGAATTTTCAGATTTAAAACTATTAAATGTAAGGGTTTGTGAGAAAGCAGTTTTGATCATACTTCCTTTGTGACATTTTACGACAAAGGAATAAAAATCAGGGAAAGAAGTTTTCTGCCATATGTTTGAAGCTTTTTACGAATGATGGTTGCACCCACTGTAGACCGAAATTGGGCCTTTCTCAATTAATTAAGATATACAATGTAGTATGAAACCTGTGCTTCTTGATAAGATCCTGATAGTTGTAATATTTGTTTTTAAAAAGTGGATTTTGCATATATGTTTAATTACTTGTCAGCAATTATTATTGACTTTTTAAATGTTACATGTACTTTCATTTTCACACCAGGTCACTTTACAGGAAGTTTTTTTTAACCAGATTATACATGTACAGATAAAGTTCATGTATACAGTATGTGGTGTACATTTTATTATTTTGTACAGGTTATTACTTGTACAATTAATAACTTGTATGATGCCATCATACATTGTACATGTTATTACTTGTACAAATATAATTGTACAAGTAATTACCTGTACAAATTTTTTGGAGAAAAAGATAATAACTTGTACAACTTACTATCTTTTTGTTATATTTGTTTCATCTTAGGCCAAAATAAAAAGATTGTATGTTTGCCCAAACGCGACCGACCCAAAATAAACCCGCCGACTCAAATTCTTTTTTTGACTTTTTTGGAAGAATTTTTTTTTTCGGATTTATTTTGGAGGTGCTCCGTCATCGTACAAAACTTAATGTTTGTCGTCTTTGCGTTTGAAAGTAACTGTGAATAAGATTAAAACAAAGCGTATAAGAGACGCAGTTAATCGATATTCGATGTTCTCTGTTTTTATCTTCTGATTTAACGAACGTAAAGAAGTAAAACATGTGAAGTGGCACAGTTTTTTTACGCTGTAGTTGTTTGTACTACCAAACCCTTACCTATTTGCTCAATGTTAATTTCATAGTGTTATCGAATATCTGATCAGAATATTCAGGTAGATTTGTTCAAAACCATGTGCAATGGAATATTTTCAATGTTATTCTGACAGGAAATGGATCCGGAAGTTGCGAATTTACAATCTTGCAAGAAGATTTTGTTTTGAATAAAAAGGAATTATTTCTTGATAAATTGTTGTCTTTAATTATAATCTTCCTTTATCATGTAAATTAGATGCCCTTTTATTCAAATAGTTCAAATTTAAAAGTCTCATTAGACAGTCAGTACGTTGCTGTTTGGGAGAATTTGATAAAACTATAATTGCTCACAGAATCAGAAATATAATCTTAACTGAATGTAACTCCTTCTGAATAATTTATTGCAATATAAATATAAATCCCTTTTGACAAGAGAAATCTGACTTTTGTCAGAAATATTTTTTCACATGTGCAAAAGTAAAAACATGTTATGGACGCCATATTGGATTTTTATACAATTTGTGAGGAAGCCTCTAGAACCATGACCTTAAAATAAAGTCTTTAGAAAACGTTAACTTTATGCAATTATATTTTATCAATAATGATTATTTTCAAAAATTTAAACTTGATTATTTAAAGAAATAAAATTACGACAAATACGTTTTTAGTTTGGAGATTCTACAGAACATGCTTTGATCTATGGCACTGGCTACGGTTACATGGAAATGTAACAATAATAAAAATATTATTGTTACATTGGAGTCTAATTGCCGGAATGGAAAGTTGGGTAAGGAACTGATTAATTATGAATGTAACAATAATTATTGAGGCTACGGTTACATTGAGTTATTGTTACATGAAAAACGACAATGTACTTACGCTAGATTAATTAAACTTAAATCTAAAGTTTAATTGCTTAATTCTTTCATATGTACTAAATAATGCTGGTAATAATGATAAATAATAAATATTATTATTCAACAAATGGTGTGTAAATAGTTTTACGTAATCATGGTTTTGATGTTCTTAAAGATACTACTCCAGATAAGGACTGAGTACTCCAAAGGCGAAAAATATTGTTCAAAGGTTTCACTTTGAACTTAAATACTGTGAACTTCTGCATACATGTATCCATGGAGGACGTAAGTTCGTTCATCAAAAATGTGTAGGACTTAAACACATGAAACATGTTTTAAAAACCACTTGCTGGATACATATGTAGGAACTGTCATTGTAAATAAAAAATTAAAGAAATTATATTTATAAATGTATGTATTGTAAATATAAAATAAATGTCGTAAACTTTTATTATTTAGTACATATTACTAGTCCCATCGTACATTGCTGTTTTTCATGTACCAATAACGCAATGTAACCGTAGCCTCAATAGTTATTGTTACATTCGTAATTAATCAGGTCCTTACCCAACCATGCATTTCGGCAATTAGTCTCCAATGTAACAATAATATTTTTATTATTGTTACATTTCCATGTAACCGTAGCCATAGATCTATTTATAGCCAAATTAGTTTACCTGTGTGATAATGTAAAATATAAATTTGTTTTCAAAACATAAAAAAGACACAAACTAAGGATGGTAGATAATAATTCATATAAATATTTTAGGACATTTAATCTATTTTAATAGAAATAGGATTTAAAAACTGCAAACAAATTTAATCATTACATAATCAGCTGATATTTTTTTTTACACAAACATCGTGTTGATGGAACTGTTCGAAATCACTTCACAAATTCAACAGCCCTTTCACACAGTTAGCAATTGTCAGGGTTATAAACATCTCAGGATACAAATCATAGAGTAGACTAATTTATTTATAGAGGTTTTAAATTCATGGCTTTTGGTTGTCTCTACAAAGGTTTGACAGAGAAAAAAAAGATATACTGTTTTAAGATCTTTTAATATTTTCATGCAAATTCGGATAAAAAAAAAAAAGAATTTGCCTACCTACCTACCCACACCCAGTCATCATGGGTCGGGTTTGGGCAAACTGAAATATTTTTAATTGTGGCCTTATTAAAAAAAATTTCTCTTTGGGTTTGTTAGTCTGGAGCTCTTTTGGCATTTTGTCATATTTTTATACGACTGCAAAAATTGAAATTTTTTGGTCGTATATTTGTATCACGGTGGCGTCGTCGTTGTTGTCATCGTCTGAAGACATTTGGTTTTCGCACTATAACTTTAGTATAAGTAAATAGAAATCTATGAAATTTAAACACAAGGTTTATGACCATAAAAGGAAGGTTGGGATTGATTTTGGGAGTTTTGGTACCAACAGTTTAGGAATTAGGGACTCAAAAGGGCCCAAATAAGCATTTTCTTGGTTTTCGCACTATAACTTTAGTTTAAGTAAATAGAAATTTTGACACAAGGTTTATGACCACAAAAGGAAGGTTGGGATTGATTTTGGGAGTTTTGGTCCCAACAGTTTAGGAATTAGTGGCCAAAAAAGGGCCCAAATAAGCATTATTTTTGGTTTACGCACAATAACTTTAGTATAAGTAAATAGAAATCAATGAAATTTAAACACAAGGTTTATGAACACAAAAGGAAGGTTGGGATTGATTTTGGGAGTTGAGGTCCCAACAGTTTAGGAATTAGGGGCCAAAAAGGGGCCCAAATTAAACTTTGTTTGATTTTATCAAAAATTGAATAATTTGGGTTCTTTGTTATGCCGAATCTAACTGTGTATGTAGATTCTTAATTTTTGGTCCCGTTTTCAAATTGGTCTACATCAAGGTCCAAAAGGTCCAAAATTAAACTAAGTTTGATTTTAACAAAAATTGAATCCTTGGGTCCTTTGATAAGCTGAATCTAAACATGTACTTAGATTTTTTATTATTGGCCCAGTTTTCAAGTTGGTCCAAATCGGGGTCCAAAATTAAACTTTATTTGATTTCAACAAAAATCGAATTCTTGGGGTTCTTTGATATGCTGAATCTAAACATGTACTTAGATTTTTTATTATGGGCCCAGTTTTCAAGTTGGTTCAAATCCTGGTCCAAAATTAAACTTTGTTTGATATCAACAAAAATTGAATCCTTGGGGTTCTTTGATATTCTGAATCTAAACATGTATTTAAATTTTTCATTATAGGCCCAGTTTTCAAGTTGTTCCAAATTGGGGTCCAAAATTAAACTTTGTTTGATTTCAACAAAAATTGTATATATGGGGTTCTTTGATATATGCTTAATCTAACCATGTATTTAGATTTTTGATGTTTGGGCCCAAATTGAGGTCTAAAGGGTCCAAAATTGAACTTTATTTGATTTCATCAAAAATTAAATTCTTGGGGTTCTTTGATATGCTGAATCTAACCATTTAGATTTTGGATATTGGACCATAATAGGTAATGTCCAATTTAAAATTTAAAGTTTTTTAGTTTAAGTTCTTAGACCACATTCATTATGTATCAGAAACCTGTGTTGTGTCAACCATTTAAGCACAATCCAAATTCAGAACTGTATCAAGCTTGAATGTTGTGTCCATACTTGCCCCAATGTTCAGGGTTCAAACTCTGTGGTCGTATAAAGGTGCGCCCTGCAGAGCATCTGGTTGTGTTTTGGTCTGTTTTTCTTATACTGTATGCAATAGGTCTACAATATTTGGTGTATTGAATACTTGTAAGGTGTACATGTCTAGCTGATATGTGTCATCTGACCTTGACTTCATTTTCATGGTTCAGTGGTCAAAGTTAAGTTTTTGAGTTTTGGTCTTTTTTTTCTAATACTATGTGCAATAGGTCAACTATATTTGATGTATGGAAATATTTTATGATCTTTATGTCAGTCGTGCAGGTTTTATTTGACCTTGACCTTATTTTCACAGTTCATTGCTCAGTGTTAAGCTTTTAAGTTTTGGTCGTTTATTAAACAATAAGCAATATGTCAACTATATTTGTTGAATGGAAGAACTGTTAGCTGTACATGTCAGCCTGGCATGGTTCATCTGACCTTGACCTCATTTTCATGGTTCATTGGTCTTTGTTTAGTTATCTTGGTTAATGTAATGTTTAAGTGACAGTTGTAATAAAGCTTTATACTTAGGACTATCAACATAATATCAATGATTAGTAAAGATGGCGAGACATTTCAGTGTGTGCACTCTTGTTTTTATACCCCTTCCAAATTTATTTCTCCTTGTTTAATGCCTCAAATTGCAAGAAGGGGGGTGAAATTACACTGTAAAAAAATTTGGGTCCAGAATTTTAAAGGAAAGTAGTGATTTGGTCCAGCTGAAAATGGTTAAAATTAAGCACTTCGGAAGCTGTCAAAAGGTTTCAAGACGCCCTAAACATAAAATTGTCCATATTTTGTGTTAGAGCCGATGAAGTTTTCTATAATTTTGATATAATTTGTCCCAAAATTAGTACAACACACTGTAAAAATTTCATTGAGAAAGCGAAGGTGGGATTTTTTTAATTTTCATTTATCTTCTAAAAGAAATGCACTACGAAATAATTGTGGTCTCGGACCAGTAAGGGCCAAATTTGGCCCCAAATTCAGGTTCATCTGATGAAAGATTTTGGACACTTTTTAAACACTAACGTGTCTCCTTCAGTCAATTCAATAAGTTTATGTTTAAGATATAACTGATTAAGTCATTAACGACACTCAAATTCAAGCTGAAATATGAAAAATCTATCAAATACATGTATGCAATAATATGTCACTTTTCAGATGTGTTTTTGTCAAAAATGAAAGTGATCCATGTTTCGTCTCAACCTTTATATATGTTATTTATTTTCATCAAATACAACTGATATTAAAATATTAAGAATGAACACAAATGCAGCCACTTCCATTTCCTTGCTAAAATTGTGAGGATTTCAGTAATTTAGCATGACTTAATGATGCTAGTACCCGTTACATGT
Source organism: Mytilus edulis (assembly GCF_963676685.1). Classification (NCBI taxonomy): domain Eukaryota; kingdom Metazoa; phylum Mollusca; class Bivalvia; order Mytilida; family Mytilidae; genus Mytilus; species Mytilus edulis. Next base: position 28,571,972 of record NC_092346.1, read on the forward strand.
GCATTGCAGGCATGTGGTAATCGTAATCAGTAATCGTAATCAGCTTTAATCGATTACATTTTGCAGTGTAATCCAATGTAATCAGTAATCATGCCATTTCTGATTACAAGTAATCATAATGTAATCGATTACATTGCAAAAAAACAGGTGTAATCATGACTACTTTTAGATTACTTTAAGATTACATTCAGATGATTACTTGCTGATTACAAATCTTGTATATATATATGAAAATAGTTTTTGATAGACATTATGAAAATAAGAAAATGTAAAGCTTGAATGAAAAATCATGAAACTGGTATTCACAATGATGGGAACTTGTTAAATGTGATAAATTGTATCATCGATATAACAAATTTGTATAACCAAGTGTTTTATTTTGTAAACATTTAACTAAAGGAAATTGCCTCTCCAATATTGTGTTGTGAGATTGAGCTCTTATGATACAAGAATATGCCTTGAAAGCATTTTTTTCCTTGATTGAAAACTTCTGATATTAACTCCAATTTCATATACATGTTTGTACCGGTAAGTTTAACCAATATTTTTACATAACTACATTGAAATTCAAATGCAGAAAACATTCAGTTCCAATTTTACTTTGATGGTCGACATAAATATATGAGCTCACTTAATTCAAAAGGGAAGTTAAAACCAGATTTCATTTATTGACAAATTGAATTAATTTTGTTTTCCATAAATTTGTGTATAATATGTGCTTTCTAATTTTTATTCTATATCAACTTTGAGCCTTACAGCTCATCAGCACAAACAAGTACATGTACAGTGTATACATATGGCATAATATTACAAACAACTAGAACACACCCGTGATATCGCGGGTCCGTGACTGAATTAAAGTGTATAACTATGCGTAAGCCTTATTTTAGTATTAGTACTGTCATCTGATAAAGTCATGCCGATTATAAGATTCACAATTTTCTCTGCTTTCAAATCTTTCTGTTTGAACCCGTCGAACATGAACTTATCAATTATTGGTAATATAATTATTTGGAAAACAAAAGGTCCTGGAATGGAGTATTTTTTAATCAACAGCATTGTCCTATATTAGTTATAAATAAAGTTGAATTCTTTGATTCGCTGTTTTACGTCATGCCTGCTAACAAATTGAAACTTTCCAGATTTTTATTATTCGTATTGTTATCTTAAAAAGTATTACGGATTAAAATACTACAATAGGTAACAATTTGACAATTAAGTAGTGTCAACCATGCCTGTGATTATGACCAGTGTATATAGCATGTTAATCCTGAATACACCATTTGGTGGTGCGCCTGTCCGATGCGAAACGTACAGATAAGGTAATAGGTAACAGGTGATTATACTATTGGTATCGTTATCGGACTCGAACCGGAACTTCCTAATTATTGGCAATATTAATTACGTGGAAAACAAAAGGGCCTGGAGTGGTGTAATTTTTAATCTACACCTTTGTACTATATTAGTTGTATATAAAGTTGAATTCTTTGATTCGTCGTTTTTACGTGATGACGGCTAACAAATTGGACCTCGTAATTTTAGTATTATAGATATGCATAGTAAACAACAGGTGATGTCAGAAGATTCATTAGTACAAAATATATTTTTATTAAAATAAACTGTTTCTTAATTTAAAGAGAAATGTATATATTTTCCTAAGTTACAAAGCTGTTTTGTGTTTTCACCTGACAATAATTATTAATTAGATCAAGTATTAAAAAATTTCAAACAAAATAATGACAATCAACCACTTTTAACTTTATTGATATTGTTATTAAGACAATAAAATTTTAATACCCAAGCTCACCTATTGTTTGTTGAAAAAAATGGAAGTGGTGATTAACACCTGTAAAAACATTAATGGATGTGTCAATTATGTCCCAACAGACAATAAAACTATACTTATTTAATTTTTTCTTTTTGGTTCAGGTTTTTTGTTAATTAGGCAGTTTGTTAAAATTTGTAGAAAAAAATAAAGTTATATCTTTTACATAGAGAAAGGACATGCACTTGTCTGTAATTTTATCAAATTACACATGTTACACACTGAACTTGTCTATAAATTCTTTTAATTAAGGCTTTTAAAAAAATCACCAAAATTAGCTTTTTTGTGAGGATGAAAAATTATAAAAAAAACTTTGATATTGCAATATACAATGTAATCATAAGTAATCTAAAGTAATCATGATTACTTTAAAGAAAAGTAATCTAATGTAATCGATTACATATGAAAAAGGGTGTAATTGTAATGTAATCGATTACAATTTATTAGCAAAGTAATTGTAATGTAATCGATTACATTTTATTAGCAAAGTAATTGTAATTTAATCGATTACATTTTAAAGTAATCGACCACATCCCTGGTGCATTGAATTGTCAAAAACAGCCCATAATTATGTAACAGAAGTATTCTCCTTTTCCATGAATAGCTAAACGTATAAATTTTAACAATTTTGTAATGCTGCTTTATTTTGGGTCCAAAAGGGGGTCTTACTGGGCCTACTCCTTGGAAATGGTACCATATTAATAAGTTTTTGTACTTATACATGTTATATGACCTGTTCTAAATCATTACCAGATAAGTCATTAAATTGATAAAAGATAACATTATGCAAAATGTAAAGACATATTTTTCTTAGAACATTAACATCCTGATATGGTCACTTCATATATCTTGGCATCCTTGGTTATAGTGTCTTTTGGTGTAGCACATCCTATGTAGAGTTGTCCTGCTGGAGAGAATGCAATAGACACTGGTAACACTATGTTTATGTCACTTGTTTTATAACATGTCATCAGCAGGCCAGCATTGTTCAGGATATGAAGCGTGTGAGAAATTAGATCAGCTACAATAACATTGTCTCTAGATGTTGTTACTATGACTCCAGGATAGAATGGTCTGTCCTTGTTGATCTCTTTGTCTCCTGTATAGATATTGATGATATCACCACTCTGTCCTAACACTACTACTCTGCCTCTGTCATTACTTATGTTATCCACCACATGAATATTACCATAACTTGTACTGGCTATTCTAAAGGGAAAGGTAAAAATAGGTTGTTTATGTTGATCATGTTCATACACTCTCTCATGGTTTCCATTCTGATTCATTAGTATTACAACTTTTCTGTCTTTATTACCACATCCTACTAAAACTTTATTGTCACTGGTGATATAAACTGCTATAGAATGTAATGGTGACACATTATATACTGAGTCTCTTAGTTTACCTGTATTATTACTGATCGTTTTTATTCTTGAATCCCCTGTAGATATAAGTAGATTGTTTGATTGTGTAACAGCCATACCATAAACCTTGATATTAAAGCTGGATAGTATGTTCAGTTTGATTCCTTCAGGTTTTACTCTCTGTAATACTTTATCTGTGTAACTACTTATCCACAGTGAATCATCATCACAATAAGATATATGACTTACTCCAGATACTTCAGTCTGATATTGTTTATTGATGTTCAGCTCTACAACAGTCGGTTGTCCCACATCTTTAATGTTTACTACCTGATGATCCTCTGTATCCTTTAAGTTTGGATGTACTTTTTCTTTGCAATGATTACACAGTAAATTATCACAATCAATACACCTCCACTTAATGGGTCGGTCAGTTTCACATATTCCACATTTAGCTGGAGCTTGACTCCTTATAGCAGACTGAGAGAATGCCATTATTGTTATATAAGAATGAAATCAGTAATGTGTTTACTTTATTGTTTGTATCTAAGGATCATTCACTAGTGTAAATAATACTACCTTGATCAGGTATATGATTTTGGTTGTTTCAGGCTATTAAAATAGGTTATAAAAGTATAAATTTGTGTCAAGTAGTTTTTTTATTATATCACATTGAAGCCAAACCTGATTAAATAAGAATCTGTGAGATCCCATTAATGTTTACGTCTGGTATCCATAGCAACCATGATTTTTTTTAATGTTTTTGTATTAAAAGAAATTCAGAGCACCGTGTTATGTTCTATGTATTAAGTAAGTAAGTAAATTATTTATTATAGTGACATGTGTTTTTCACAAAATATTATATAATACATTGAGATATAAAAACAATAATTAGAACAAACGACCCTTTGGGTCTATAAGTCACTTTAAACATGAATTTCACTGGTACGACGAACAAAAATAAATAAATTTTATTGAAAGTTATCACATAAAAAGTTTTATATGAATGAACAAAAAAGATTTACAGTCAATTTGATTTAAATATATCTTCTGACATCAGACTCGGACTTCTCTTGAACTGAATTTTAATGTGCATATTGTTATGCGTTTACTTTTCTACATTGGTTAGAGGTATAGGGGGAGGGTTGAGATCTCACAAACATGTTTAACCCCGCCGCATTTTTGCGCCTGTCCCAAGTCAGGAGCCTCTGGCCTTTGTTAGTCTTGTATTATTTTAATTTTAGTTTCTTGTGTACAATTTGGAAATTAGTATGGCGTTCATTATCACTGGACTAGTATATATTTGTTTAGGGGCCAGCTGAAGGACGCCTCCAGGTGCTGGAATTTCTCGCTACATTGAAGACCTGTTGGTGACCCTCTGCTGTTGTTTTTTATTTGGTCGGGTTGTTGTCTCTTTGACACATTCCCCATTTCCATTCTCAATTTTATTGTAGATTCTTTATTCATTCTCCATTATAAGAATATCTTTTGACTTATTATACGACCACAAAAATTGAAAATTTTTTGGTCGTACATTGGTATCAAGTTGGCATCGTCGTCATCCGAAGACATTTGGTTTTCGCACTCTAACTTTAGTAAAAGTAAATAGAAATCTATGAAATTTAAACACAAGGTTTATGACCATAAAAGAAATGTTGGGATTGATTTTGGGTGTTTTGGTCCCAACAGTTTAGGAATTAGGAGCCAAAAATTTAAAGGGCCCAAATAAGCATTTTTCTTGGTTTTCGCACACAATAACTTTAGTATAAGTAAACAGAAATCTATGAAATTTTAACATAAGGTCTATGACCACAAAAGGAAGGTTGGGATTGATTTTGAGAGTTTAAGTCCCAACACTTTAGGAATTCAGGGCCAAAAACAGGTCCCAAATAAGCATATTTCTTGGTTTTTGCACAATAACTTTAGTATAAGTTAATAGAAATCTATGAAATTTTAACACAAGGTTTATGACCAAAAAAGGAAGGTTTTGGATTGATTTTGGGAGTTTTGGTCCCAACAAATTAGGGGTCAAAAGGGTCCAAAATTAAACTTTGTTTGATTTCATCAAAAAATAAATCATTGGGGTTCTTTGATATGCCAAATCTAACCGTGTATTCAGATTCTTAATTTTTGGTCCTGTTATCAAATTGGTCTACATTAAGGTCCAAAGGGTCCAAAATCAAACTTAGCTTGATTTTAACAAAAATTGAATTCTTGGGGTTCTTTGATATGCTGAATCTAAACATGTACTTAGATTTTTGATTATGGGCCCAGTTTTCAAGTTGGTCCAAATCAGGGTCCAAAATTATTATATTAAGTATTGTGCTATATAATAGCAAGAAATTTTCAATTACACAGTATTGCACAATAGCAAGAAATCTTCAATTGCACAGTATTGTGCAATAGCAAGAAATTTTCAATTGCACAGTATTGCGCAATAGCAAGAAATCTTCAATTGCACAGTATTGTGCAATATCAAGAAATTTTCAATTGCACAGTATTGTGCAATAGCAAGAAATACCTAATTGCACAATATTTCGCAATAGCAAGAAATTTTCAATTGCACAGTTTTGCGCAATAGCAAGAAATATTTTTAAATTGCACAGTAATGTCCCGTTTTCAAATCGGTCTACATTCATGACATTAAGGTCCAAAGAGTCAAAAATTAAACTTTGTTTGATTTCAACAAAAATTGAATATATGGGGTTCTTCAATATGCTGAATCTAACCATGTATTTAGATTTTTAATATTTGGGTTGGTTATCAAATTGGTCCACATTGCGGTATAAAGGATCTAAAATTGAACATTATTTGATTTCATCAAAAATTGAATTCTTGGGGTTCTATGATATGCTGAATCTAACCATGTATTTAGATTTTAGATATTGGACCATAATAGGTAAATGTTCAATTAAGTTTTTAAGTTTAAGTTCTTAGACCACATTCATTCTGTGTCAGAAACCTATGTTGTGTCAACTATTTAATCACAATCCAAATTCAGAGCTGTTTCAAGCTTAAATGTGTCCATACTTGCCCCAACTGTTCAGGGTTCGACCTCTGCGGTCATATAAAGCTGTGCCCTGCGGAGCATCTGGCTGAAATTTATATTGGGTTTTCTTTCCTTTTCTTTTTTTTCAAGTGTTTATTATTAGTGATTTTGAAATGTTTGAATTTTACAAACAAACGATGGATGCAAACTGCAAAGTAATGATAGAAGCTAACATGACACCTTGTGCAAATTTGGCTTAACAGCTTGAAGCCACTTAAATATGGACTTTTTTATGTGGTGCAAAGTGACATAGTTGTTTAAAGCAAAAATAAATTGCAACCCTTCTTCCATTTATTTTCAAACATACATCTGACATGACAAAAAGTTGCATAAATAATATCATATATTGGAAACAAAAGTCAAGCCTAATGAATTAAATAACCTTTTTGTTTGCACAAGACAAGGAAGCATGACATCTCGAATTACACACTAAGTTCAATTTTTTGCATATACATTTGCCTGTCAACATGGCATTGGCAACCACTAAAAGAAAGCAATTGTACTGCTTTCCTGACGTTAACCTCAGTGTTCTCTTGTATGTCCTATATTGTCAAATCCTTTCTCTGAATCTTTTCGATTGGATTTCGACTCATTAAACCAATCATTATTCCAACTTTTGTTCCTATTATGTATCCATTTTCTGCAATATTCAGCTCAACACCTTTGATATTTCTACAGTCCATCAGTTTCTGTTTCAGTGTTTGTGTCAAGATCGGTTTCTGTTTTAGTGTTTGTGTCCAAATTGGTTTCTGTTTCAGCATATGTGCCAGTTTCACTGTAGGTTTCTGTCTCAATGTTTGTTCTGACATTGTCGTCTCTAGAAGCTAATAATGGAAATTAAATCTTCCTCCGTTTCTAGAGTGTCAAGTAATTCTTTTTGTAAGGGCTGACGATGACAAGCCAACTTTCGGGTCACTCTGAATAATACTTTATACAGCGACTGATCAATATCAAGCAGACATGGGGTAATTGAAATATGTAATTGTAATTGACTGTAATTAATTACAATTTATCATGTAATTGAATGTAATGTGTAATTGAGCATTTTTTCAATTACATGTAATTGAATGTAATTAATTACATAGCCAAAATTGCCTGTAATTGACAATTTCTTTTCAATTACAAGTCAATTACATTTGAAATTTTGGATCAAAAGATTAAATCTTGTGTTTTCTCAAAAAATTATTAAAAGCAATAATCTTAACAAATGTTGTAAGCTGACAAAGAAAAGCCTTCACAGTATACTTTCTGTATTAACACAACCATGGTAGATTCTTCATTTTGTATTGAATGATAAAAAAAATGTAGACACATGCCATAATTTTAAAAGAAACCACTAGGAAGTCACTGTCTTGACCTTAATTAGTAGATTTAGATAGATATTTTAAGACATTGATTTAACATAATTAACTTTATTCAAGGACTTTAAAAATAACCAATAAATATAACCTCTGGCTATTTGTTTTATTACAAACTATATAATGACTGTTTTTATAACAGTTATGTTAAACAGATATAAGGCTAATTAGAGAGAGATAAATATACCCCTAGGGCCTATAGGTACATGTTTAAATTCTTGAAGGGATAATGCATATGACAAAATCTCACTTGCAAAATTTGTTCACTATATATATGAATGTTGAAAGAAAACATTTTATCAGATTTAAAAATGAGCTCCAAGAGTGTACTGGAACATTTTACTGTTCCTGATGACTTCCAAAATGGAAATACTTTCAAAGGAAAATGTATGCATTGTGGCACCCTCATTAGTGGAAGTTATAAAGTTACATCCAACTTTGTTACACATATGAAGGTAATACTATATAAAAATTTTAAAAATTAATAAATTCATAATGCTTCTTTTTCATTTCTAATCAGATTTCATTTATCTTATATCCTCTAATAGCTACATTTAAATTTGGAAAATATTTTGTTTATTAAATTAATTAGTTGTGATTAAAACTAAAGTTTATTTTTGTTTTAAGAAGTCAGATTTCTAAATCACTTATTTAAGATAAATAATTTGAATAAGCTGGGATAAAAATGAAAATCATTTCAAAAAATAAAAAATAGTGCTCTTTTTTTGTATCATTTACAATCAAATAAATTTAAATAAATGTAAAATTTCAATAGGTAAATTAAAACAATTTAATATTTTCAAGATATTAAATAAGGCCTTTTGTAATTTTTGCACCAGTTGAACGCTTATTTAGCACTGCTGGAAAAACATTTAGGCCGGAAAGGTGCAGACTGGCTGATGGAACATTTGAAAAGCTGATGATGGTCAAATGTAATGGGAAAATGCTTAAATAAGTTATATGACACAATACAAAAATGTATATACTAGTTGAACACTGTCTAATTGTTATAACTATAGAGCAATGTATAATACTTATGTACATATCATAGAATAAATGCATGTTTTCAATGTTTTATCTTAAATTTCCTTTCAAATGTAATTGAAGTAATTAATTACATTTGCCAAGTAATTGGAATGTAATTAATTACATTGGTAAAAAAAGTCAAATGTAATGTGTAATTTAATTGAAGATTTTGTAATTGTAATTGAATGTAATTAATTACTTTCAAATGTAATTGACCCCATGTCTGATATCAAGCATCAATAGCAACAACAACTTGAATCATTAATGTTAGTTTTCTGCTAAAGTCAGTTTGGAAATCAGTTTGATATGAACTACAAAAATGTACTTGTGACTGGTCAATGATGTTTTGTATGAAGTTGCATTACCATCAGTTCATATCTGTAGGCCAAGGTAAAGTAATGATTTGTACAAGTTATTATCTTTTTCTCAGTAAAAATTGTACTAGTAATTACTTGTATAAAAATTTTGTACAAGTAATAACATGTACACAAAATATACATGTATATACATGTAAACATACATTTACCCAAATTCATTCTTTCTTATTTCAGCTTCTTCTGCAAGCATTTTGCTACCCTCATTAGCATACTCCCCCTTCCTCTAAATGTCTTGATCTTATGCACATAAATAAATGAAAAACATTACCAAGATTTTCATGCCATCTATTATTTTGATTTTTAAAAAAAGGCAAAACATAAAGATTATTTTTATTGCAATTTAAATTCAGTTATAATATGTATCTGATATGGGAATGACAGTTATTACTGTGATACTCACCTGGTTGTTTTAATTGCATTAATAAAAAAATTGGTAATTGCTAAAGTAACTGGAAATAAATTGAGATTTGGCTTATATTTCAATCCATATTTACATAATGCATAAATGTATGGTGCTTACATGTAGATTAACGATAAGTTTTGTAACTTGAACCACAACATAAAATTGAGTTTGACGGGAATATGTCTATTTAAAGAGACAACAACCCGACCAATGAGCAGAAAACATACCTTTTTCTAGGCTTTTGAAATGCATGGATCCTGTATAAATATTAGCTTTGTTTACCAATAATCCTAAATGTGTAATTAAAAATTTCTCATTACAGAATTGAATTACGATGAAGCTACTCTTGAACAACAAAGACAAATAGAAAAAGATGTAAGTTTATTGTATTGAACTTATTGTAGGAAAGTGAATGACATTATCAGCACATTATTGTAGGAAGTATTCAACATTTTGATATTCACATAAACATTTAAAGATAGTGGAATTACCAACATGACCAATAGAATTTTTTTATAGTTGGCCATTTGTAATTTATTTTTAAGGTCAATTAGTCAATTCTTGACAACCTTCATGTGACTTTCAAAATAAAAATGAAAGCAATACATTTGTAGTTCAATGTACATTGTATAGCACCTATATTATACTGAGTATATATGAATAAAAGATGTGTGGTATACATCAATAAGACAGCAACCCCAAGAGTATCTAGAGGTCAACACACATTTTCAGGGGTTCAAATAAGCGGTGGTCCGAGATCCCTGACCTACATGTATAAACTTTACGGCCGGACTTCCGATTTGGTTATTAGCTGCACTGGACGGACTTTTGATTTTCAAGTTTCAGAAAACATATATGATGAATTTCTGTATGACACACTTTGTTATAACTTGTAAATTGATGTGGTAATGAGTAAAGATAAAATAGCTTTGTGCTGAAATTTATTTTTAACTTAGTGATCTACTTCCCGGTTCATTAATAGTAGAGTGCTTTCGTTGAGGTCCACTTTTGCTAAACCATGAGTTTGTTTTGCTTTGGTGTCACATCTTCATTTCTAAGAGAAAAACGGGTGAGGCAGATGAAATTCTGACTACTTCGGGTGTAGCCACTAGATGTAGCTAAACAAAAGTAGTCCAACAACGAAGCTATTAATAAAGTTTAAACAAGAATAAAAGTTATGATCACCAGAAACTTGTTCGAAAATTCCAGTCTCATTGGCAAAAGATGGCCCTTGGCTTCACTTTGGAGAAGCTTCCGGAACCATGACCTGTGAATATTGTAAAATACCCAACCCACTATGATAGGCATAGTGCTTTAGTGAGAGGAACAAAAAATCCTAAAATTGATCTGATCAAAAGTCAAATGTTTGGACCTTTCATCATAAGGTGTGGACCTTCCACTTTACTGTTGTAAAGGTCCAGGACTTTTCAGTGAAAAATGTTAATTTTAACCCCTGATTTGTAGGTCTTCAACAAAGGACAATAATGAGTAAATTACAGAACAGAGGTCTTCAACAATGAACAAATTCTATAATAAATTAATGATAAAAAAGATAAAAAGATTTAAGCTGACAGTATCCATGAAACTTGAAAGACTTTGGGACCAGACCTGATCAGATGGTGTCCATGGGGAAAAATTAGTACATACAATTTGCTTTGTTTCACTAGTACTTTAATATTTGAACTTGATAGAATCAATAAACCAAAACTATCAATGCATAGGAATGGTGAATATTTGTAAATCTGCTACTGCAACTAAAAATCATGTCAAGACAAGTTAAATCTCCAAGGCTCCATGTTGAAAACCTTACTTTGACCTATAATGATTTACTGTTACAAATTGTGACTTAGATGGAGAGTTGTCTCATTGGCAAAAAAATGCATAGTATTTACAAATGACATATCAGCTATTTCAAGGAACATGTTGCAGTGATGACATGGATTTGTTAACATTTGACTTTTTTTTCAATTCATGAAAGTATGATTCTTTATGTGTTTTTTATTACATGTTTTGTAGATAGCTGATGCACAGCCTTTGATCAGTGACAGAATTGGTCTTGATCAAGTAATAAAAGAATACACTGCTGGTGAAGATCAAGTATTTGTCAGAAAAATTGAGGTAGATTAATGAGTGTTATATAATAACATATTCCTCCTCCTCTTCAGAATCATACCCTCAGAAAAGACTCTCCACACACCACTTTGACCGATTTTCATTTTAAAAATATGTCAATGTTGTTTCAAAAATTATTTTCAAAATTTACTGAATGAATGAATGAACCTAAGTTTTAGTATTTGTAAGGCACAATGAAACTAATTTTCTTCATTTTACCTTAATGTTGAATATTATGAAAATATTGTTTTACATTCAAGTGTTGTGAAAGGCACTCAATTACAAACAAATGATGTCAAAATCTATGGCTTTAGTTCACAGATTGTCTATCTAGGAGAACTTTATCCTATAAATATTTTCACTACAAGTCCATGTCATAAATTTGCATCACATACATGACATATTTCTCAGCAAACATGCATGGTGACACATAGTGAAAAAAAAATTATTTCAAAATTGAGATTTATTCAAAATTGGAAAGAAAACTAAGAAAAAAATACAGGCATTAAAGTCATATGAAACCTCAAATTGAAAAAAAATAATGCATATGTTTTTTATAACTAAATGGAAAGTTTTCATTATAAAACTTATGTACATATACTTTTTTCTGAAGAAAATTCTTTAATTTGTTCATATTTTGAAGAAGTTTACTTCATTTGAATTGCTTGCGTCCAGGAAGCAATTCGCCGATATATTTTCCATATGCAAAGTGACCTCAGCGTGATTCTCTCGTAAAAATCTGGTGATCGCAATACGCATGGATCTGTCCTTAAAATAAACTATTGTCTGATTGTATATGTTAAACACGTGCTCAATATCCACGTTTTTAATTGTTGATAGTTTACTATAAGGTGTCAATCGCCTCGATAAACTTCAGCTTCTAAACACATATCTAAGAAGCTGCCATATTTTCACTTCATAACAAACAGAGAGAGAAAAAAATTGACGATTATACGATATGGTTGTGTAAAAAATGATAAAATTTTGCACAGAAGACTATGTTTATGATATATACGTGCATTGGTTCAAGAATTGGATAAACATTATTTTTCACCGGTCACTCGTTTCGTATGACTTTAAAGTAGAAAATTATTCTATTGAAATTTCAAAAGGTAGCAATTAAAATTTCAAAGGATGAAATAATTTTATGTGCCCATTATAGGATTTGGATTTATATTACAGTATATTAGAATATGAGCCCATATATTCTGTGCAGATCCTGAATATCATATAATGTCCCCTGAATCTAAGGGCAGATATCTATTGTTATTGGTCTGAGTTCTTTTTTAATTGCTTATTAACATTTTAAGGAAATGAAATCAACCTACAAATGTGTTAGAAAAACTAGAGCGGATGGAAACTGTTTCTTTCGAGCATATGGTTATGCCTGCTTTGAAAATTTCTTGACCGATAAAGCAGACTACAAAAGGTTGGTTAGTTTAAAAATAATGAGATTCAGCATGACTTTGGTCAGTTTGGGATGAGCAAAACAAGTTAAAAAAATGTTTCTGAGTACATTCATTGACATAAAAAAAAATTCAAGTATACTATTACAAAATTTTAAATACTGAAAACCAACTTATTTTTGCTACTTTCATGAGTAGAAAAATAATGCGAAAATAAATTGTTGCAAAAATGTAAAAAAATAAATCATTCTTACTTCATCTACTATGAGTAAATTTGATTAAGACGAATTTAATCACAGTGAAAAAGGATAGATAGGGCAAAATGCTAAATAAAGTAACCACTAAAATAAGTTGGTTTACAGTAGTTGTCTTCAAAGGTAGTAAGCTTTACAGCAATAGGTTATGTATAAACAACAATGATGGAAGGTAATCTAATTTAAATAACTTTGCATAATTCATATTCTTGTAACATCTAGTTTCTTGTATAATTGCAATACTTACCTATAGGCAAAACAAGTTGAAAAGATATCAAAATAGTTTATACTTGTGATTATAATTAAGTACGCCAGACGCACGTTTCGTCTACATAAGACTCATCAGTGACGCTCATATCAAAATATTTATAAAGCCAAACAAGTACAAAGTTGAAGAGCATTGAGGATCCAAAATTCCAAATAGTTGTGCCAAATACGGCTACCGTAATCTATGCCTGGGATAATTATACATAAAGATTACTGGCTATTTCACATTTTAATTGTAGATTCCATGAGGTTTGTGACAAAACAAAAGACGATCTGATCACCCTTGGTTTTCCACAGTTTACAATAGAAGACTTTCATACTAATGTAAGATTCTGACGAAGAATTAAGGCATTCGCACAATACTGAAACCTCCTTGTTACCTTAGGATCTTTTTAATAGATCCTTGTTTTACTCACTTGGTTAATTATAGTTAAAAACTTAATCTTTTAGTTATTATTTTATATTATTAAACTTAGTATGTATATTTTTACTACAATTCTTCAACTCTACAATTCTCAGTTTTGGCTATACGTTCTGTTCAAGTCATGAATTCATAAGATCAGAAGGCGTGTCAAAATTGTAGCATTCACAATAATGACCAACCCAGTACACGCCACTCTGATTTTATTGACCAATATTAAAAAGATAAATATATCACCTCTGTTTTTTTACAGGTTTTTATTGTGTTGTTAGGTTTGATATTTCATTGCTATTCAATTAACAACTCTTTTATTTTACATGTAAATTTACATACCTACATCATATAAGTAAAAGCTGTAAAATACTACCTGAATAGGGAAAAATTTGGTTGATTATATAGGGAATCACTGAAGCATGACTGGAGCGGGCCCCCCCCCTTATGAAAAGTTCTGGATCCGCCACTGATTTATTATGCTATGATCATGGAAATAAGATAGTGAAAATACCACTAACTCAAACCAAAATAAGAATGAGCACATGATTTGGAAAAGCAGTACTAGTATCAAGAAAACAAATTACTAGAGGCAACAATTTTGAATTTTCTGTTTCACAATTTTTCTGCCTAAAATGAGTTTAAAATTTTTCGTATAGAACTTTTATTAATATCTTGTTTTCTTTGCTTCATGTAGTTTATGGAAGCAGTTACCAAACTAGAAACCATAGATCAAGAAGAATTAATATCCATGTTTAATGACCAAGGTCTCTCAGATTACCTGGTGGTTTACCTAAGGTAACTTTTTTTCTTTTTTTTTATTACAAAGTCTAGGAACTTTTATCAATTTACTTTTGACTGAATAAATGAAACTAATGACTGTTTTAAGTCTGTTTATCTTATATATTTATTAAACAAAACTTTACATGAAAACACATCTGTGTAAGTGCTTTAAATGATAGATTCCAATTTTTCATTATAAATGTATGCTTATAAAATTGGTTTAATTTCCAGAGTTTTTAAGGATTTGTACATAACAGATGAATAAAACATATGCCTTTTACTTCATATTGATTATCTTTGGAATGAAACATTGCTGAAATATTGTCATACTGACCTAAATTAAATCATCAAAAAGAAAGAAAAAAGAAAAAAATGGGTAATGTCTTATTTACACAGTTATATGCATTATGGATTAGAATCCTGGTCATACATGCTAAAGGGAAAATAAATCAAATTTACTAATTTCAAAACACTAATAGAATTCTGTATCCTTTTGAGGTTCACTCACATCTCTAGTTCTTTGGTAATTGAATACATATTAACGAAGAAGAAATTGAAGACCATGTTTGATGTTTCAAGTTCTTCACTCTTTTATTTCAAAATTTGTTCATCACTTAAAAGTTGAATTGTGATTTAACTTTGTTAACATTAGAAGATATGATAGAAAAAATACAATTTGATTTGTAATTGAAACTAATTAGCTCTCCTATTTTATTAGACCCCTACAGACGAAGTCCAAGGGGACTTTATATTTGCAATCTGTCTGTCTATCTATCTGTCTGTCTGTCCATCCATCAGTCAAGCAAATCAGTTTTCCACTCTTTTTTTCTTCATGCTTAAAGATATATATTTGATAGTAAGCGTATTGTTTTATCATGACAAGTTACAGATCAAGTTCATATTTTGTTCCCGTTTGATGATTTTGTGCAGAGTTATGGTCCATGGACCTGGAACTCACTTAAATAATCTATTTTTGTCATGCTTGAAGATATTGATTTGATATTTGTTATATATATATATGGCACCATGACAAGTTATACATGTAGATCAAGTTAGAATTTTGTTCCAATACAATGAATTTTTAATCGGTAGGGGACTATGTTTTGCCATGCAATACTCTCAGAATCCTTGTTTTATTTTGTTTTATTTTCAACAGGTTGATCGTGTCTGGTCTGTTACAAAAGGAACATGAATTTTATGCTAATTTTATAGAAGGTTATGCCACAGTTAAAGATTTTTGTGGTCATGTAAGTATTATTTACATAGGCGGATCCTGGGGGCCCGGGCTCCCCCTTTCGTGGGAAAAATTTGGTTGATTATATAGGGAATCACTGAAGCATGACTGGAGCGGGCCCCCCTTATGAAAAGTTCTGGATCCGCCACTGATTTATTATGCTATGATCATGGAAATAAGATAAGATGTATATCTCTGTTGAAACTCATTTAAGACTATTGAAAGGATGTCAGCAAGCTTCATAGAATAATTCCATACAGATCGTTTGAAAATGAAGCAGTTGTTTTGATGAGATTTTTTGCTTTTTGTATTGTTTAGGTTTTGCACCAGGTTGAAGGAGGTACTTTAAACCTTTTATTTTGCATATTCACATCATTGATAGATTTCATGTGGCCCTCATATCACATTTCCATGTTATTTAACTTACAAAATTATTTATGCGTCCAAGCTTTGACACCTTTCAAACCTGTTTATTGATAAAGAATGGATACTGACCTCTAGATGCTTCCTCTTTTGTGGGCTGTTCATTTTTTATGCCCCTAATAGGGGCATTATATTTTTGTGTCTGTGTGTCCGTGATTTTTTGTTTGTCTGACTTCTCTGCTAAGCATTTACATTAATGAGTTAGATCAAAGACTGGTTATTTCTGAAATTTCATTTGCATATGTCTACTGCTTATAATTATGAACAAGCTTGATTTAAGGTGGTACCCAACACCTTCACTAAAATTAATTTGGCTCGTTTAATTTTCATAAAATTTTGACAAAGTATTTACTTTGACCCTTTGACAAAAATATATAAGATTTAAAAAATTTGAACAAACCGTTTTATCAGAAAAAATACACTGGTTATATAGCAGTTTGACAAACACTAATTTTGATCATTGAGAAGCCTAATATTCCGTTATCAACACAACGTAATTAAAACGTTTAGCTGATTTTACAGAGTTATCTCCCTGTAGTGTTAGGTACCACCTTAACATCAGTCAAAATAATGTATTGATTTATTTATTTTGTTTTCTAGGAAGTTGAACCAATGGGAAAAGAGAGTGATCACATACACATAACAGCTTTAACACAAGCACTAGGGGTACCAGTAC